>NC_138834.1:14141292-14210703 GCF_965183815.1 Platalea leucorodia
GGAGAATATATTTAAAGATTTAGGGACATCAGATGACTGAATTCTCTGTTTCCTTGAAAACCTTTTCTTGAAAGTCATCTCTTTTCAATTAAAACACCACGCAACTTAAATTTTTAATGCTAATTAAGGATGTCACTTCTTACATTTTCAAGGACCGTCTTTTAATATTGTCAACTGATGTGTGTTCAGAGTTAAGTTTTACTAAGAAGATTGAAAGAAAGAAGGAGTTGTCCTTAGAAACAAATGAAGGAAGAATATTCTAGCAGTAATGAGGTGAGAGATGCTCAGACCATGGGGCCATGTCGCTATGATCCAAAACCCTGGAAATGCAAAACCTTCTTGTGAAATCTGAGAAAGTTTGACTCTGGTTCTGATCAGAGTGAGGTAGATCCAGGTTTATTACCCAGGGCGTTTCTTCATCCCACGAGTATTACTATGTGACAATATTGTAAAAGATGGAAATGACAGATGATTCAAAAAGAAAAGAAAGGCTTAACTCAGAAATAGATTGCCCTTCCCTTTGTCATAGGAAGTGCTTTACTAAATGGTGCTTCTAAATCTACTTTCCCATTTCTCTGTAGACTCTAGATAATCTTCGTTCTCAGGTATTCTGAAGAGATCTCACTACTGAGTTCTGACAATCTTCAGTAACTAGAAATGCTCCATTAGCTAATTGCTCAGTGACGGTGACCTTTCTGGGTAAGTCCACATGACAGCCACATAAATGCCACCTTAGTGCTTCCTGATTAACTTTATAAGCCATTTGCTGTATAACTTTAGTCCTTGAATAGCAGCACCTTTGGCTTCGTATGACTTTGTGTGTCACAGCTGGTCCAGTAGGCAGGCTTTACTTGTTTAGGGTCAACAGGTAATGTCAGCCTCCTTTACGGGAAATACTTGAGGAATTTCTTCAGGAAACCCAGTCAACACTGTTCCAGCATGTGTTCCACCACTGCCATGGTGTGTTCCTTAGCCTTGCAAAGGAGCACCTTGCTCATGACCTCTCAATGGAGTAGGCTGTTCTAGATGTAGATATAAAATAAAAAAGTGATGAGCAGAAGAGGAAATACAAGCTGGACTGATTTGTACTGGCCAGAGCGGCCTGGCTTTGCTGGCTTGGTGTTGCCTCAGAAGCAGGGTGGCCCAAGGCAGGAGTACAGAGGTGGCGGGCAGTATGTGAACTGGGCTTCTCCCTCTGTTGCGAGTATGTCCGAGTCCCAGTGTTTTTGATATTGAAATGTAGAGGCAGGCATTGCAATGGAAGGGCTCTCACTGGCTGCAGGCCTCCAGGTTCTAATACTTGCCCTTACTATTCGTGCATCTATGTGATTTGGGCTCATAAGAATTTCCCATATTGGATTAGTCCTAAGGCCTGTCTTGGATCTCTTGGGAGAGAATATAAACAAACAGGACAATTATAACTGATCCATCCCAGCTTCCTGAAGTTGGTAGCCGAGGTATCAGAAGAGTTTTAAGTCCTGTGCTGAAATGCACATGCCAATGACCGAAGTAGTGGAAAAGAAAATTAGTAAAACTAGGCCTTGTTGGGAGGATACTTGATGCTCCAGGTCTTCCAAGAGTTTTCCCTCTTCTTTAAGCCATTGTGTTTCCCTTTTAACACCATCTAGAATAAACCCCTGCTATTTTTTAATTTTTGTACTATTTTTAATTTTGCTATGCCTGGGACTCTACTTAAGTATATAGCCAGCTGATTTATGTCTAGGCCAAATATGTAAGCTGTGGGATAACAGATCTCCAAGGTTTGATATCCTTCCCTCCTGTAGTTTAGTTCAAGACATGAGGCAACGTTGTGGAGTCGTGATTTAACCCACCAGCTCTGGGTGTGAGTTTAAGCACCATCGAGTGCCTGAGCCCTTTGCTTCTGATGTGAAGATAACTAGGAGGTTAAATAACTGGAGCCAGTCTGGATAGAGATCAGAACTATGGCTTACGCGGGTGTGGCCCATAAACTTTTATGATAGCCTTAGATACTACTTAGAGGTTTGTGACTATCTTGTCTTGGATCTTCAAGGATCTGTCTTTCACAGGGGGAGACACGGTTACAAGTGGGTTGTGTTGCAAAAGCCTTTAATAATCCCAGGTTTATGCAAAGGATTTATGCTGGCCGTGGGCTTTGCTTTTGTACCTGTGGAGGTTTCAGTAGGGGCAGGAGAAAAATGAATGCTGTCACTCTTAGAAGTAGAAAAATCCTCTCTGTTTCTGCTGTTGCATCGTGCTAGTGATCACATGGGTTGTGATGTCCTGTTCGTTGCTTACAAGGTTTAGCTTCAGCAAGCACTGAACCAGAATGAACTTAAAAGAGAGTGGGGAACAGAGAGGCTCAACAAGACGCTTTGTTGAGGAAAAAAGAGGACAGTTTAACTGAGCAATTTTCCTGTTGTTTCTCTTTTGATATCTTCCACTTCTGCTGTTTTTTAGGACCCCTCTCTAGTCCGGTCTTGTTCAAGCTTCTGCAAAGAGCAGCAGTTTTGTCTGCCCAGTGTAAAAACATGGTTTAAGTCCTGACAACCAGATTTTTAAGACTGCTTAATTAGATGTTTCCTTCTCACCCTAGGGCAAAGTAAGTTTCTGGTGCCATCGTAAAGGCTGGTGGGAGTAGATGTCATCCCAGTGACAAGGGAAGTATTGTGATCATACTGTTTTTTTTCCTGTTTTTTTGCATGTGTCTTATGTCAGGCATTTGCATAAAACAGAGGTTGCCTCAATGGATTGTCTGTGCCTGTGTTTCCTTACGTGGTTGTGCAGTGTTGCTCCACACTCACCACTCAGAGTTGTTTTAAATTTGGTGATGGTTGATTTATGGTGAGATGTATAATGGTATAACCAAAAGCAGCGTCGGCTCTGGGATATAAGCCTAGTGCTGTTTCCTCTGACGTTAGTAATAATAATCCTGATGACTTGTTGGAAAAAAGCGTGCGACTGTTCTACCACCCCAGAGCCTTTTCCGTCTAGCAAAATTTTTGCAGACTTCAGTGCAGAAAAATTGTGGTCTCTATTTCTTTGCCCCTTTTCTTTCCCCATGGGTTCTTTCTCTTTTACTTCCTGTGCCTTATTTGTTCCACTGCCCAGAATCAGAAATAGTTCTGGTAGTAAAACATATGTACTCCTGGGATGTATGGGCTATTCTTGCAGTTCTTGTTTCTTTGACGTGTTCTTTGAATCCATTACGTCTTCCTCTGAGCCTGAAGAGATGTGAAAAGACAAGTAATACAACAGGTAGATATTTTAGCACACCACTTTGAGCACTTGAGACCAGTCTCTTAATGTTCTCAATATCATTGTGTCATTTTCACCCAGATAATGCAGTGTCTTCAGTGCTCAAAGGGATCTGAACTCTGTAATATCAACTTGGAGTTTGGATGATGGACACTTGAGTCTCTGTCCCTGAGCTTGTTTGAAAGTGTGGTCCTGGAGTCCAGCCTTGCTGTGCTGCTGCCTGAGTTTCAAATGCTGCTGAGAGAAGTGAAAATGGATGTTGCTGTGTTGCCCTGAGGAAGTTCATCTGCCTTGTATCAGAGAGCCAGATGACCCAAGGTTTTGGTCGCAGCTTGTGAAGCTTTACACTTGAGTGATTTTTGGGTAGGATGCCGGGCAGTGTGGGTCTCCCATTCTGCTGCAGCCTTTGCTGCAGAATCTTAAATCTCAGTCCCTCAATTCTGTTGAAACAGTGATGCTTAATATGTAACTGGACTTTACCCATAATTTTCAGATTCACACTCATTGTCTAAGACATTGTAAGAACATGCAGCCCCTCCAGGTATGCAGTTCTTGTGGTAGGATGGACCTGCAGCGATGATATTAGTGGTGGCCTCAGGGAAAGTGTGGTTCTGTCATAGTGTCGGAGCTAAATGCCGTGCTCTGGCAGAATGACAGCAGAGGTCTGACTTACCTGAGCCTGATCTTCTGCTAGGGTAAAGACATTACAGCTTAACTATACTGGTGACATGCCTTGGCTGAACATATTATCAGACATTTAGTGGTGCTACTCCTGCACTTGTACCATGTTCTGAAACATTTCCGTGGGATTTAATGGGAATGAAATGAGTAAGCTTTTCAGTTGAAAGTTAATAGATAAATATGTAAATGACCTAGAGAAATAAATGGGCAGTGTTCTTCCTTCTAGACTTATAAAATTCCTTCTGTAGAATAATTTAACAAGAACATAAATAAGAGATAAATGATAGGAGCATGAATCCATACTACAGTTTTTGCACTTGACAAGTGAATGCTTTGCTCTTTTTTCTAGATGTTTTTTCTGCTACTGTACTTAGCAGTGCTAATTTGAATAGCACAATGATCCTGTGGCCATTATTTTCACTGTTCTTAAGTTGCAGCTGTTAGTGCTGAGCTGACAAAGGGATCCATGCGTTCAGAGTCTATGCTTACCTTTGAAAAGCTCTCTGTGAATTGCAGCAGTCAGCTGTCCACACAAACTTTTCATAAGTATCGGCAAATGTCTCTTCATTGTCTTAAAACACACTATAATATTACGTTATTACAATAGCAACTAGAAGCTGTAACTAAGATCAAGTCCCTGTTATGTGTACCCAGAATGAGTGACAGTCTCAAAAAAGGAAAAATCCTACTTTAAAAACACAAAGGTAAGATTCTTATTGCCATTTCACAGATAGGAAGGCTGAGGAGCAATCAGTTATGTGCTCGCTGTCACATAGTTTGTGTGACAGAGCTGAAATTAGTCCGTACGTCCAGTTTAAGGCCTTAATGTCATGGCTTTCTCCTCTTGCTGGGTTATTCCTTCTCAAAACTGCCGGTGTCTTACATACCACTCCAGCTTAGCACAGGCTGTCTCTTATTTGACTCTTTTTGACAGAATACTGTGTACTACTTTCAAAAGCCTCCCGGGCTTGGAGCCTTTAGAACCACATCCCTCCTGGAGGCTGGCAGTGACAGCTCTGCTGGTTCGTACTGGCACTGCTTAAGAAGTATTGCGAAGGGATGTAAACAGGGTGTAATTGATCTGAAGTGAGGGCACGTTTGTGCAATTTAAGTGGTGGGGGCCAGAAGAAAAGAGAAGAAGAAGAGGGCTGGAGTTGGTATTCTCACTCAACTGTGTCTCCTACTCCCCACCTTTCATTTGTCCCCGCTGTTGGTACATTAAATGCAGCTGCTTCTAGTCGGTATTCACTTACTGAGATGTAATGTACACATCAATTCATGACAGAATTTTTCCTCGGGGCAGAAAATCTTTTGTCGGAAAGGTGGAATTTTAAGGGTTCTGGGCTGAAAAAAGAAAGAAAGAAAGAAAGCCAAAAAAATCCTACCCGAGTGACTGAGAAAGGGAGATCTGGTCAGAGAAACCACACTGGGCTGGGGGGATTCTCCCTGTGCTTCTGAAATCAGATTTCCTTGGAGACTGTGGCAGACATTGTGACATTGAATTACATTTTCCTTTACATTTGTATACCAAAAATAAACCCTGCCTAAGTCATTCAGTGTCTTCTTGATGGTTTAGAAGCAGTCAGGATGACAACAGCTACTGGTCAGAATTGTCAGAATCAAGCCTCATTATCACAGCTTGCAGTACTTGACCTGGAGACCTGGCCAGGAGGAGACATTCAATAGGGTGCCAAATTCCTTTTGAATTAAGGTCTTGCATAGAGGATTCATGCTTCCTAGAAAGATGCTCCTCCTACTCGTAGATATTATCAGGGTAATACTGTTACTAAGGTAAAGCCAATGATGAGCTGGGCACTGCCAGTTCCCTACTCCAAAGGCCTTGAAGAGTAACAGGGATTCCAGAGTATATTCATTCCTCTGTGAGAGAGGGCCCAAATGAGTGAGAGGGAATATGGCTGCTAGTACTGTAAATGTCTGAGCGAGTTTTGCAGGGTCCTTCTTTGAGAACAGGTTTGCAGAGAAGCTCCACTCGTGTGTTTTTGCACATAGAAAAAGGCTTGATTTTCAATATTGCTTATCTGCAATTTTAACAACGTGGACACATATTTTCATGCTAAATGTGAGCTGAAGGTTTAACACACTTTTAAACTGGACTACAGCTTTATGTTCCCTGCTGTTTAGTGGCCAAGTACAGGGAACAGAAGAGTGCATTTTAAAGTAAATGGCAGCAATACCTCAAGTGAGATATAAATGAAGTGGGAAGTACAGTCCTTCCAGATATAGCCAAAGGTAACCTTTTGAGAAATGCATAAGATACTTAGTCCCATATGCAAATTTGAGGTAAATGTTAAGACACAGATTTTAATAGGTATTTAGATGGCTCGTTCTTGGTGGATTCAATGGAAGTGAAACATCTGGAAACTTGTGAAAACCTCATGGACCAATAAATTCTCCTGTCCAGGCTCACTGCCCATCATATGCTGTTAGTATCCAGAGAATGGTCGGTGCTCCGTTACTAGGACCAGCCCCTGGAGGATGCTGAGAGCTTGGGCCTCTTGTCCCTGGTAAGTGCCTGCCTTCCTTGCTTGCTTTCTTCCTTTCTTTCATCCGTCTGTCTGTGCCATCTTGCTAAATCCGATCAAGACCTGAAAAATCATCTTGGTACGTGTCTCCTCTGAACTGTTTGCCCATTTTTTTCCATTGAAATCAGATTTGTTACCAAGTTTTTAGTTAAAACTATGGATTATTCTTCAGATGTGCTGGGTCCTCTAAATCAGCAGTGAAATGTTTGAAAATACTTGCGGGAAGGCAGAACAGGTAGGTGTCACAAAACTGCAGGACCTTCATATATAAATCATTTACCAAGGTCTTCAGATCTGTCCAGATGTAATCGGATCTTGTGTTTTTGAGAATCCTGAATATTTCTGTGGGGAAATTCTTAGTTTTCTATGCAGGCTAGGTTTTCATCAGCACAAAAAGAAGCGAGAAAGAAGTTGTTTTAAAAATACTGGCATAGCTAGATTTTTATCAAATCTCCATAAAAAGAAGAGGGTTTGGCCTAAAAGCTGTATACAAAGAAGATAAATCTTGTATCAGTGCACAGCTTATACAAAAAATATTTCTTTTTAGCCAAACATACAAATACCTGCCTTTTTATTTGTTATGGGTTTGTTTTGTTTTGTGTTTTTACATCAAAAAATAAACTATAGACAGAGCATGGGAAGCAATAAATCTGGGTGTGTCATTAGTAAGTGCTCTAACAAGTTCACATTGCATAGTGGTATGAAATTCCTCTGGGAACATATATTTTTATATAGATGTCAGAGGTCTAAAAATAGGTTACTAGGATAAGCCATAGTGTCAGAAAAGAGGAAAAGGGTTTTCCAATTTGTTTTATTGTTCTGTTTCAAAATGAAGAATTGTAATCTGAATGGGAAAAAGTTTAAAAAAAAGATCACAGAAAATGAGCCAGATTAGACTGGATCTAATGAAACCAATAAACTGTGGGACTGATCCGTAAAGGAATTTCTTATGTTCCTCTGGAAATGACTGGTAGTCTTCCCATTTGCTTTAGCCAGAGTAGTGTCAACCCCAGCAGTCTGAGGGGCAGGTGGTGGCTGCTTTCCCTTCTGAGTAGGCAGGAGATGATGCAGTGTGGAATGGTTTGGTGTCTGCTCTGCCAGCCTTACCTGGATGGTTGTCCCTTGAAGGGTGAGGTAGGAGCCAAACTTTCAGTGAGATTATGTGAATGTTCAGCACTTTCTGTCACTGGCTTTCAAAGCATTTACAGAGGTAGGACAAGTGATGCTATTTCCCCAGTCTAGAGATGGAGCACGAAGTCTGAGCAAGATGAGGCCAGAAGCGCTGTGCTACTTTGACAGCTGTCGAGGCCCAGTCTCCAACAGTCGGTCACCGGTCAAGTTGGAGATCACATTCAGGTCTGTCAGCCCCACGTAGGAGCCTTGGACGCAGGGTTGTGTGCCATAGCGAGCTTTGTGAAATCAAAGTCTCCCTTTGTTACCAGCCGCATGCAGCTCGTGCGGGATGTCCCTGATTTGCGTGTGCTGAAGTTCCTATCCCCAGGGCAGTGTCTTTGAAGCACAGCTGCTGGGATGGGATTTGGGCAAGGGGACAGGAGTTCCTCGCACTAGTTTTAGTGGAAAACAGGAAACGGGCAGGGTGGTGCCTCCTGTCCATGCCAAACTTAGGGCAAGCGGCTCCTTTATTCACCCTATTGCTGAGCTTGCCTTTGATATTTATGTTTCCTTGAGGTGGAGCAGTGTCACGAGGTTCCATTTGAAAAGAAGTGTGGTGAGGGGCTAAATGCACATATCCACACACGGATGCACATACACCTTCATTCACCACCCCCACCCCCACCCCCCCCCCCGAAGTTAGCAGAAATGGCTATAGTCTTCTGTACCTCTGAAAAACTGCTCTTTATCAACTATGGATGAATGGAAGCCCGTTTTTGAAAGAGAATGTCTGTCTTATTTATATTAGCCTAATCAGGCAGATCAAGAGAGCCTTTTTACTTGTGTTTTCTAATCAGAACATACCACAAAGTCTGTTTGCTTATCTCTTAAACCTCTGCTGTCCAAACAGAGCATATGGTATCTTTGCAATGGCAAAGGTGAATTGCAGTTCTCAACTCCTGTCATCAGAGAAAGAGGTCAGGAAGATTTAGAAAATAATGGTGTCATTCTGCTGCAGTCCATCAACGGAAAGTGCTGGAGCCGCCCATATGCTTGAAGGTGGACCTGGCTGCTCCCTTAGTGCTGTCATGCAAGCTAGAGGCTGGGAGTGTGCAGTGGCGGATGTCCATGAACTCGTCATCAATAAAGTGTAAGCAAATGACGTGATAGAAGACTTTTGTAACCTCAGATATAGTAGGGAATATTCAGATCAGAAAGAGGAAGAAAGTCACTGATTTCACTGCCAATGGACCTTGCATTTGTTTTAGCGTGCTGTCATGGGTGGAGTCAGTTCTTTCTAATTTTGTGCTGAGAGGTCTTCTTTCTACATGTTCTGGCAACTAACCTGCTTTTCAAGAAACTGGACTGGAACAGGCCAGCTTTTTTGTTAAGAAATGGAAAGAATAGGTTTGTGTGTATGAGTGAAGAAGAAGAGGCAAGTATTTACTTAATTAGCTTTCAGTTATACACATCATATCTCTATCGTGTATAAATAGCATGAAGAGTTAAGCCTCCTTAGTCTTTCTCCTTCAATTCTACAGTGACTGAGTGATGGCTGCGGTGACTCCCCTCAAACAAACACCTCTCCCCCCCCTCCACCTCTGTGCAGAGATTCTTCTCCTTCCCTTTCTTTTTTTGCCAAGATAAACTGTGTGTGTAAATTGGATGAGCATGGACTACGTTAAAGGGGGGGGGGGGGGGACAGACACAAAAATAAGACCCTAATTAATAGTTTTTTAACTAAGGGAATGAGAGAAGAATAATCTGAGGAATAACAAGAAGAGCTTTTCAGTCTGTTACTTGGTGTGTGTTTGTGCATGTAGTTGTACACTAAAATAATTCTAGCTGTCCTTCCTTCTTTTAATAATGGTTCATTGCTTTCCCGTTGTGGGGCCATATTTGGACAAACATTAACCAGATCAAAGCCTAATGGATAGTTACGATGGCTCTGATTCAGCAAAGCACTTAAGCACAGTGTTTCATTGTAACTTCAATGGAACATGCTTTTGACTTCAGCAAGATATAAGCATTGCTTCAGTGACAGGACAAATGACTGTGCGACTTGGCGGGGGGGGTGTGGTGTGCTTAAAAATCAAAGGTAAAGCTAGTTTCCATTCTAAAGAGTGATAATTGAATAGTCTTCCTGCAAGGTATTGCTGTTGGACTAAGCACTCCTTTGCCTTCCTTGATCTCGGCCGTACCTATCACGCAGTGTTTCAGTAGCTGGGGTACTAGAGCTGGAAGAGGTTGTGGAGACCATGGGATTCCAGTCAAAGGGAGGAAGGACAGAGGAACAGCACGAAGGAAGAATGGGAATGTGCCCATGAACCAGGGTCTCAGACCTGATAGCGCTACAGCGAAGATCCATCTGTCCCCAGAAGCTGTCTCTGACTGGGCCTTACAGCAGGTGCTTAGAGAAATGGTTTAAGAAATAGGAAGAGTACTGAACACTCCCTTCCCTGGTATAAACACTCAGGTGGTGGGAGTCAGTGGCCTGGGGACTTGCTGAGCTGGATGCTGCACATGGACCATAACGTTTGTTTTGTGCCAGGAACGCAGCAAAGGGCCCCTTCAGACCGAGAGGATTTAGTCCTGATGCTGGAATGATTTCATAGGAGAGAAAGTTTTGTCGTTTAGCGAGACATGAGGAAAAGAGGCTGAAATTATTTTTGCTGAAATCGCCCTGTTGATTTTTTCTTCTTGATGGCATAAAATCTTAGAATACAATTTTCTTGTCTCATCCAGGCCATTGAGGTGTAATAAATTGTGGCCGCTTCTAGGTTTTAAGATACTTTATTTTTAGTGGATGGGCTACGCGGCCTTGGAAACACTTGGAATTCCCCTTTGTGATTATATGTGGGTTATTTATAGTAAGTCCTTATTCTGATGGCAGGGCCTGCATCACAGTTTGAGAACTGCTGATTTGAAGGTGGGTGTGTAGTCTCATATAGAAGTTTTACCCACTGTGTTTGCCATTTCATGTTTCTGTGTTTTAAACCACTGTCATGAGTGAACAGAAGCAGTTTGTGGGCACATTGCCACTGTTGCACAAGACAGCCTTGCTTTGCTTTAAGCGCTCCCTCTGGAGCTGCTTTCTGAATTGAACGTTATTATCATCAGTATAATCACATGTATTGTGCCTGTGATGGGCCAAACTCTGTCCTTAGGTACAGGAGTGGAAGCCTGGAGAAAATGGAGACATCAGGGGAGGAGAGGGAGGGAAATTTAATTTCCTTTACCCTGACATTGATGTTGTTGTAAAGTCTCTAAAATGGCACCTTCTGGCTCAGAATTAAGCAGCCACAATGACATGTCTCGGTTTGTCCAGACCGGTTTTCTTGTCCAGTTAAGCAGGAGAGTCTCATGCCTTTAAAGCTTCCTGGCTCCCAGGAGGAAAATGCCAAACTTGTCAGAGAAAACAAACAGTGGCTTTCCTAGCCTGTGTGTGTTCCGATTAACGAATCTATTAGGCTATAAAACCTGGGACCCCCTTTCCCGGAGAAAGAGCATACATTAGGAAGCTGTTGACAGTTCCTAAGTCTGACCCCTTGCACAATGCTGGAGACCTATCAGCAGCTCTGAGGAAGGCAGCCGGGGCCTGTTTGTTCTAGGAGGTCTCGGAGAAGTATTTGACGCTCGGTAAATGCCAGATGCGCTGTTGTTTTAATCTGTAATGTGGGAGGCCAGAGGGAGAAGAAAGGAGGAGCCGCAGCACAGCTGAGTGTTTTTGTTCTTTTGGTGTAATCAAAATGGGTTTGGAGGCATGTTACCTTGGGCTTGGAGATTGTTGGCTTCTGCAGACCAAGCAGGGCCTGGTTTAGCAGTAAGTCCCTAGGTGGGTTTGCTGTGTTGCTACAGCAAGCAACCAGAGCATTGCAAGTGATGGCATTCTGTGCTTTCGGTTATAAGGGAAGCAACTGCCAGTGTTGGATTTAGCAAGTGCTGTGCTGGTCTAAGCATTAACTTCTCAAGGAGATGCAAAACCACGGTTCTGACATTTGAGGATGTATAAAACCTATTTTACAAGAAAAGAAGTGTTAAGCCCTGTATTCTTGGCATGTTCCAGTGAAAGCAATTATATTCTTGTTCTTATTTCCCCCTGCCCGTTTCACTTCTGTTGTTGCTTGTTAGGGATACAGCATTTTTCTCTGGTGCTATGGTATTCGTCAAGCAAAAATGCAAGTAATTCCTGCATTCCTTCATACGCTGCTCAGCATTTTTTCACATTCAGAGTGTTATGAATATTTCAGTGAGTTTTACCTCACTGATCTGTTCTTTGTTTGGTACCTGAGGCTTTGTCTGGCGCAGAGCGGATAAAACAGACTGAAGTGAGAAGGTTTCAGAGTAGCAGCCCTCTGTTGTAGTTCGTTCACGGCCAGCTGCGCACATAACTACGAGCCATCCAGCAATACAGCTAGCAAGGCTGGTAAAACCAGTGGTCTCTCCAACCCACCTTGTGAGTGAGTCATCCCACTTTTTGTAATTAGTAATTAAGATAACAAATATGTGTCAGTGAACAATGCAGAATGTATTGAAGAGTTACCAATACATGACCCAACATGTTTTAGACAAATTGCTGCAGTGAAATGAACCTATTTCTTACTTTGCCAAACTGTGGAGAAGTTGAGAAGCAGCCTTGGCAGTTCCAGCCTGGTCCCAGTCTCTCTCGTTCAGTCGGTCGTGCTCATTTGTCACAGGTGGGTCTCGGTGGTTCGGAGTGCAAGCTTTTTGTAGCAGGTGGCTTTTACTCTTGATATAGCACACGCCATTTAGGTCAGTCCCTGGGAGACCTCCAAGCAGAAATACTGAAATTCACTGTAGCACATTTTAATTTGCTGGATGAGATCTCTATGTCTCCCGAACACAAGACTTGTTGTGAATCACAGCAGGATATTCTCTTAAAGAGCCCAGCAAAACGCTGCTGACAGTGTCACAGAGCAATGCTAATCCGACATCAGATTGGTCATGGCTCCTCAGGTTACCGTCCAGCTCCGTAGCAGAGGAGGCCTGTTACTGTGGGAATGAAGGACCTCGTGCTGTAGGGACACAGTCAGGGCATTAGGAGGAAGAAAATCTATCCTATTCCCATCACTTCCTGAAGGGTATGTGTCAGAATGACGCACGTACTCTTGGCTTTATTTGATGAGGGGGCTGGAGGGGGAACGAGAAAGGAATGAGAGGGTCTCGAGGGACACACGATTTGGCTTCACAGGGTCATGATGCTCTAAGTGTTCATTTTGAATTGCTGAAACTGAAGGAGTGGAGAACAGTCCTTGTTGGATACACATTTGTCATCTTCGTGACTCAGGAGGGCTCTTGTGGATATTTTAGACAGACCATGGATTATGGTGGGCTTCTTGGTAGTTTTTCTCAGCCTCATAAACAGACCTCAAGAATGAGACAGGAGGATCCAAGTGATGGTGGCATATGACCGAGTACATTCTCCCGAGATGCTTCTGGTAGGATGAATCACAGGAGAAAAGACACTGGGAGTAAAAGCGTCCCTTAATACACATTCGGTCCTGCCCCGACTTTCAGGCTGAATTGCAGCGCTTCATTTCAATGTATGCCTCAGTGTCCTCTCCAGTCTGACTTAATATTGACACAAGAAATGGAGCTTTAACCTTTTGACAAGATCCTCATGTTCTCTGGTTTTCCTTGCTCTTGGGGAAAGATACCTGTGAACGCTCTTGGGAAATGGGGGACCTAACGATTAGAAAACTTCGGGTGTAGCCTGTGAGGTTTGGTGCCGGCAAAACTGCAACCAGCCTGTACCACCCTCTTGGAAGAATGTCTGTCATAGGACAGCAGGCAAGTCCAGTGTGGTGTCATCAGGGGCAGCCCAAAAAGGTATTTTGTTTGTAGGAATGTAGATAGATTCAGTGAATGTGTGTTTAGTTTCCTGGGGAGAGAGCATCTTCTGAATGTCACTGTGTTTGTGCTTTCCAGGGTAGTAAACAAGCGGAAGGCTGTGTCAGGAGTGAGGATGGCAAGTGCAATCTGTACTGACCAAAGCTAAGGCACTTGTTGGCCAAAATCTCTTCTCTTCTGTTCTTTTCTTTTCCCCCTGAGGAAATACAGATTTGGGTGAGATGATGCATCTCCCAAATAGGTGCCGAAATACATTAAAAAGCAGAGGCAATGTGCCCTGCTACTAGTTTTTGAAAATAGTCAAAACACTTGGACATTGGGAGAAAAAAGCAGTTTGGTATTTTTGTTTCAAATTAGAAACTAAGAAATTAATTTCAGTGTTACTTTTAAAGTTTTTTTCCCTGGGTCAAATGTAATGTTTTGTTTGAGGCCAAGATGTTACTTGTTTCTGTTTTTCAGTTCACTGAAAAAAATCTAAAAAAATTATGTTCATTTTGCGTTGCTGCCCAGCTGATCTCTCTTCCTTCATTTTTCTATAGTGCAAGTAAAATGCAAAATCAGTTATTTATGCATCTCAACTTCTGTTTTAACCATCCATCAGATTAACGGACACCGCAGTGTAGTAATTTTTTTTATTTTTCAGATGTGGTGCTGTATTTCTGTTCTCTGATGGCTTGTGGATAAGAGTTGCACGGGGACGGAGGAAAGTAATGAAATCAATGAGATCTTGGATTCTGTTTGCAGAGCCGTTGAGTGATTCTCTAACTGAACGGAGAGCCTGGTTGAATGAAGGTGTTAACCTTGATCTTAATACCTATGTCCCCCTTGCCCTTTGAGAAGTCAACAAATGATTTGCTCGAACTCCGGAATGATGGTTTAGTCTGGGTGCTTGCTTCTAATAATAAACCTCATCTGAGAACAAATGGGAAGGAGGCCATTGGTTTCCAAAAGAGAGGATTTGTTTAAAGTGGGAAGGGAAGAATTGAATTAAAATACGAGAGGGTCATATAATCTACCACCTCCTGCAACCTCATCTGGTGGCTTAACCTTTGATACTTTCTTTATTTTTCTTCATTTCTGTTACTGTCCTCAGAATTCTCGCTGTTTCCCCCATGGCTTGAGAGAAAGTTGTGCAGCGGAGGTTTAACCTCTTTGCAAGTGGCTTCTGCTGAAGCATTGGAGCAATGTAAAACAAGCCTCACCCCTAATGGGCTTTAGTTTTCATGGGATTATTGTTCTGCTTTGTAGCATAATTATTTTTTGCGCTCCTTTCATCAGAAACAACTCCTGTGGGTGTGCGCATATCACCTGGGTGTTCAAGGTGGTGTTCTGGACGTTGTGCCCAGGTGTGAATGCAGGAATTGACTCAGATTTATAGCGACTTGCTTCCACTCCTCGCTGCGTTTACGCGCCACTGTTTTGTCTTGGTAAATCATTTTATCTCTCTGTGCCTCTTGGCTTGGCTGAACTCTTCTTACTGCAAGGTGTTTGGGAGGAGACAGTTCCTCGCTTTGCTTACGTACAGTACCTAGCACAACAGGTCTGCAGTTTCAGCTGGTGCCTCTAGGTGCTACCACAATACAAACAATAATCAATCACTGACCAACACCTTCAAGGCTCTTAGTGAAACCAAACACAATAAAAAAGTCTCTCCAGGGACCAAATCTACTAGGCTATGTAAACGATTTTCTAGTGAAAGTGGTAGAAACCCTGTCTCTTGGGACATTTAAAACTAGGCTGCAGAAAGCACTAGCAATCAGTGTGTTGGGGAATAATCATATGTTGGCAGAAGGATCAAATAAAGAGGACTTCATTATTCTGGACTGCCTGTCCAGCATGTACCACTATGAGCGAAGGCACAATGACTTAATAGATCTCTTTCAGCTTCAGACTGCTGCTGACCTCCACTGTAGGTGCTCACAACCAAAAAAGAAGGTAAAGCAAGCCCCAGCCAAAATGGAACATATATTTTTAACCATCCAGAAAAACTTTGATCTTTTTCTAGATTAGTTTTAGGTATATATTTAGGCCAAATTCTGAACTTCTTTGTTCAGGTTCTTTGCTCCAGCAAAACACTGGATAAAAGTGTGCATTTGGACAACTATTGGTAACTAATTATGGGGTGATAATTGCATTAAATCAGAAGCAAAACATAATGCGAAAGTCCTGGGGAAGAACTGCAGCTCAGTGCAGAGGCCAGTGGAGGCAGATACAGGTAGGAGATGGTTCCACAGAACTTGTATGTAAACTGTAACTCTGCTTTTGATTCTCATCTGCATTTTGTTTTCTTAGGTTCCGCCATTCAACAGAACATAAATTTCCCAGGTAGGTGAGCCCAGGCAGGAATGGAGTGAAACATCCCGGTGGAACGAGACAGGATTGTTCTATAGTCCGTTTTATGTTCTTGCTCACCAGCCTAATTAGATGTTGTGAAGCTGCTCCATCCTGGATAGAAACAGTGGCTTCTGACTTCCAAGACGGTGCTAATCCCTACAACGGGCATTTTTTTCAAGCTAGCCCTGCAGGTGGCACAGCGAGCCTTGTGTTTCCAAGCAATGTTAGCAGTCGCTGTCTTCCCTTCCTATCGTTTTACAGTGCAAAAGCAGCTGTGATGGGAAACACTTTTAGTATAGAAAAAAAGAGTAGCGTGATATGCTGGCTACCAAAACATCATGCCTTTTCTCAGGCTGTTTCCAGGGCTTTGCTTTAGACAGGTACAGAGAAAACAGATAATTTTCTTTTCACTGTGTCAAGAAGTTTTGGATGCCCTTTATACTACTTCCATGCTAAAGTTGAGAAAGAACGTGCAGCCAACCTCCTAAAAACCAAGATAACTTTTTTAAGTCTTAGTTGCACGCTCCTTATGTATTCTCTGTCAGGCAGGTCTTGTTATCAGAAAATCTCTTCAGAAGCCATTGGAGTCAAGTGGAACTTGATTTGGGAATTGTGAAAAAGGTGCATAGAAAAGGGCCTTGTAGCCTGCAGGGCTGCCGGGAATTCCTGCTTATTAGTCCTTCCTCTAACTTTGCTTCCCTTCATGGCCTTGGGCAAGTCACTTACCTTCTTAATCTCTGGCTCAGTTTCTCTGCCTGTAAAATAAGATAACTATTACTATCACATACCTACCTGACAGGATTTTCTCCCCTAGGAATAATTAACATTTGTAAAATACTCTTTGGCTATGTTTATTTTTATTATAATACTTCTAGATTATATTACAATACTGACGCTGTTGCTGTTGCAGATTTGAGCTCCTGTACAAGATTACACCGGAAATTAGGTCATTTTTCTAATGAGATATAAAACAACTTGTGGTTGGTGTGGTTAAGCTGAGTTTAAAGCTCCTTTGCAGCATGACAACAGTGTGAAGTAGCTGAAGCATTCCAGTGAATCTAACCCCAGTATCTGTGACAAAATGAACTACGTGCACAGAAGATTATTCATGATCTGATCTTAACTCTAGCAGAAGGGTTAGTTATTTGAAGCATTTGATAAGTAGGACTGAAGGTTTGAGGTTTCCTTTCCATTAGCAGAAGGTGTAGAGTGCACGTCTTGAGTCTTGTCAGGTCGTGTCTTCATGCACACTTATATCCAGGATGCTGCTTGGTCCTACAATGCAGACTAGACTGTAAAGAGCTGAACTGAGGGTTTCTATGGTTGTGAAAACTTCTGTTAGCCTAAGGAATCTTTCTTTAGATTTCTCTCTTTTTTTTTTTTTTTTTTTTTTTTTTTAAAACTACAATAGTTGGCTCAAGTGAGAGCTGCCCAGAAATAACATGTTTTGCCCTCTATATGAAGGGAAAGAAATAAGGCTGAGACCTTGGCTTTATGAACCAACCTACTGTTGCTCCAGCAACTAGTCAGCAAGAACTGAAGTTTGATTTTTGTTGAGGAATGCTGTGGTTGCAGTACCTTTGTCTCTGCCCCTAGAATGCTTTCATTTAAAGATTGATTCCTGCCTCTTCTCCCTTCTTTCTGATCTCGTCTGTTGTCTGTGTAAACTTTTGGCGTGTGTCACATCCTGTGGCAATGAGTTCCATCATTTAACTGTGGTCTGGGTAAAGAAGTGCCGCCTGTCTTATTCTGAACTTGACATCTGCTACCTCTATTTGATGCCCTCAAATTATTATGGAAAAGTATTATGAAAAAACAATGAATGCTTATTTTCTACCATGTCTCAGATTCTCGTGACCTCTATCACAGGCTGTTCAGGTGCGTCTTTTCTAGAGATGAGGAATGATAGAGATTCGATGTGAGGAGGCAAAGAAAGTGAAGATGAAGAGGAGGGCTGGGGTTTTGTTGTTTGGGTTTTTTTCTCAGATACTGACATGGGTTGATTCTAGACGATACTAGAAGAGCAAATGATGTGGATATTTTGCAACAGCTGAACTGGTTTGGTCCTCTCAAGATGTACCATGTCCAAGGTTCGATTAGCATGTCTTCCCCCTTCCCCCCCAGCATTTTTCAGATCAAAATGTGTTGATTGATTTTCATTAACCTGGGAGAGAAAGCATGTCTTTAAAATTTTGATTGATAAAACCTGTGAGGTGGTGCCAGGGCTGGTTACTCTGTATTTGCACAGTTTCTTGAATGCTTCTCCTGAGCATCTGCTACCAGGCAGTGTTGTAAGGAAAGTGTGGACGGGGTGGACTTTCATCTTGACCCAGTGTGGCCATTATGGTAAAGGATATTGCTGTTTGGGCCTTTTCTGAGCCAAGGGAGGCTTTTCCTCATGGCACCCCTAGCTGAGTTCTTGAAGAGTGTCCGGGAAAGGTGTAAGGCCTTTTAATCCAAAGTGCGATGCATTCGTCCATCTCTGATGGCAGAGGTGGGGTGGAAGGACAATGCCTCCTTAAATAGCTTCTCCTCTACTTGCTGCGCTCTTTAGCACCCACGCCCATGTAACATGTCTAAATAATAATAAGGAAAGTGGAAAGTGTAAACTAAGCAGGAATCAAATGGAAAGAGGCAGAAAATCAAAAGTGACTCCCTTTAACCTGACAAAGAGGAAATTGTTGACAAAGTTCCAGGCTTGATTGAGCAAAACACAGAAGAATTTTTTTTTTTTTTTTTTTTTTTTTTAAACTCATCTTCTCCCCGCTTCCCGCCCTCTGCTCCCCTGGAGAGAAGTCTGGATGTAACACTATTGCTAGGACTAGGCCTATGATTAAGTTCTGTTTTTCAAAGGTGATCCCAGCATGATTAAAACCAGGTGGCCCCCATGGCGTGCAGCAAGGGAGCCAGATGTGCTCTGCAACTGGATTGCCATTTCCTAGCCCAGCTGCAAACATTTGATTGTCCACTCGCTCTGGGTATTACAGCCGTGACCTTCTCTCTTCCTTACCTCCCCCGTCTCCTGTCTGCTTCCCCCAGTGACATTTGAGAGGAGAGAAGTCCCTTTAGACTTGTTTGTCACTGTTACAACCATCCCTTTCTCCCTTCACCTCCCCACTCCCAGCCTTGGTTCCGCGCTTCCATTATTCACAGATGTTAGAGGGTAGGAGCTGACAGCATTGGCTTTTACCTCTCTCTTTCCTTTAGTTGGATTTTTTTCCCCTCTCCATGTTCCGGCGTGTGTGCACTGACCCCAAAGCACTCCCAAGTCAACTGGCAGCGTCTGAATCCACTTAAAGGTGAAGGGATAAAGCAATTTTCTTCAAGATGTGGCACAAACTGTTTAGTTTTTGCTGTCTCCAAAGGCCTGTAATGAGAGGGTGGCCCTGTCCCAGAACAAGCCCCGTCTCACCCTGATCTATAAAATTTGGAATAGGTTAATCTTTTCCCACAGCGCTGGCCTGTCAGCCCCTTTTTGCTGAATTAGGGCTCTAATGCATGGATGGTGTCAATAATTGCCTAGTAAGCCATACTTAAAAAAAGAGTCACAATCAATCGTCCCAACATTAGGATGTCATAATGCATCAGTCCTGCATTAGGAAGTTGTAATCCATCAACTTGACATCAGAAGGGACAGTGGATGGTGGGAGCTCCGTTCAGGCCTAGGGGAAGCTGGAACTACCCTGTAGGCTTTACATCAGCTCTGGATTTGGTCTCGAAGGGTCATTTTGTTTTGTTTTCCTACCTACCCTTTGCAATTTAATAGTGAATTCAATGAATATTGAATTCTCTGGACAGAGAAGGGCTGGTGATGCTAGTTTGAAGAGGTCTGGGACAACACAGAGTTTCAGAGTTTCTCCTTCTGTCTACCAATGTATCTTTTTTCTTGTCTGTACGTTCTCCTCCTCCTATGTTTGATACATGAATGAAGCCATCCGTAGTTATTTCCAACCTGACTGGTTTCCACTTTCTGTGGAAATGGTTATTTGTGCTAGTTTGTAGATCACCCCTTGCTCTATTCCATTTTAAGATTCAGCTTTCCCAATTCAAACCTCAGTCTGGTTTGCAGCTCCTTTATATAGCTTTCTCTGTCTATTTTAAATCTGCAAAGCTCTGTCTTTTCTGTTCTGCAACAGTCTTCCTGTTTAGGGCAAAAAACACTCAGCTGAGCTGAATGTTGTTTCAGGTTTTGTGCAACAAACCTGAGGATGGCAATCGGTACTCAAATCAAGGACTGAATTCTGCTCCGTGCAGGTGAGGCTGAAGAGTTCCCATGATACATCACATACATGCAGGCCTCAGTTTTAAAAACGTGCAGCCAGCCTTGTCTGTTACGTGAGCTGTCTCAGACGTACGGTTCCAGCACAGGCACTGAGTGTCTGAAAATCTCTCTACTTTAACACTTGCTGTCTCCTTCCTTCCCAGGCATAGTAGTTGAGCTAATTAATGTTTTAGTCTTACAAGTTTTGAATATTAGAAAGAGCCTTCAGCCTGTGTCCTGGATAAAAACAAAAGAGCTACAAGGAGTTACATGGAAAAATCTTATCCAGAGGCTCCTGTAAAGGCAGCTACGCAAGTCAGCCGTGGGCTAGCCTAGTCGCCCTCTTCTTGGTAAGTTAGTGCTTGTAGGGAACGAACTGTAGTGGTGTTTCCCCATCTCTTGCTATCTGCTTTGAGATCCTGAAGTGACAAGTAAGGTGAAAGCATAAGTTATTGTTAATAGCAAATCAGTAATTTCACTTGCATTATCCTTCCTTAGGTGTTTGATACATTGTGAGGAGCTGGGTTTGGGATGAAATGGTTAATGGACATGGTGCAAAAGAAGGCAGTGTTTTTCCCCAAAATAAGGTTGAAGGGTACTAAGAAGCCTTTCAGTATACAGAACTGGTTCGTGCCATCCACTCCAGCTGGACAGCTGTCAATATGGCCAACAGAGTCTTCAGTCTCTCTTAAAGATGCTGTCGGAGGCTCTGATACGACGTCTTTGGAAAATACGTGCTTCTAACCGACTTGCTTACGCACCATTCTGTTGTGGTAACGGATGCAGCCATGTGTCCTGCTGTTTGGTAAGGTCTGACTGCATGCTAGGAACTGGTCAAAATACAAAAGAAGGGTGTAACTTGTCCCCCAGAGCACAAAAATGGAGAAGATGCACAGAGGATGAAGTCTTCTGGAGTAATAATTTGATTAAAAATGTGATGTCATTTCTTTTCGGTGATGAGGAGGGAGAAGCAATTATGATGGAAACAAGAGTGCAGTAAAAGGCAATGTTTTGGTCAGTGGCAACGGGCCAGATGGAACATTTACAAGGAATGACCGCAAGGCTAAACGCAGACCACACTGTATCTCCACAAGTTCTTGTGTTTGATAGCTGTACTGCAGTTGGTTACTTTTCTGAAGAAAATGAGTGATCAAAATCGTTGGTTTTCTCTTTTTGTGTTTCTTAATTTTTGTTTCCTGTAGTTTCTTGTGTGAGCCCAAAGGTTTGTCACATGAATATTTACATTTTCTTGGCTTGAATTTAGTAATTACTGGCTTTGTGTAGAGCAATTGCTGTGCATAAACGATAAACTGAATAAATATTGATGGTAATTTTTTTTAAAAAGTGAGGGACAGCTTTTAGTGTGCTGAGTTGGTTAAGTATTAACTCTTGACTGCGATCTTCAGAACTGCCTTAAGCCATTTGAAATGGGTGTCCAAGCCCCCTTGAAAGATTGAAAATCCTTTCCTTTGAGTGCCTTGAAATATGGCCGAGATTGGCAGAACAGCCAAGAATAATAATCTATTCCCGGTACTTTATGTGCAATTACCTTGCTTTCAGCCCTGATAAAGGACTCTCTGTCACCATGACTGAAAACACTACTGTAGTGGGCTAAAATTGTGGGTAACGTCTCGCTCACTTACAGCTGTGGGAAGGGTCTAGCGTTGTGTCTTGGAGAAACTGGTAGATTCTGGTCTCTCTTCTGTTCTCATGCCTTCACATTTCTTATATCCTTTCTGGGTACAACACTGAGATGCTCTCGGGAGAGAAATGCAGCAACTTTTGCTTCTGAAAGGACCGCACTGACAAGACTGCAGCTTAAAGGGTGAGGCCTAGGGTCAGTTTTAAGATTAGCATCTGGCATTGGCTGGCTCAGTTAATCCTTTGAGGAGGATTTCAGCCACGCATGGTCCCGTGCCAGTCGTGACCACTAAAATCTCACTGCTCAGCTTTATTGGCTGAATTATCTCTGATGCCACAAGAACACCACTCTAGAGTGACCTTCGTAGTTGATCTGGTTCTAATTATAATCCAAGTAGTTTTAAACATTCATTTAAATGTCTTCTTAACTGCAACCTAATTTCTTCAATTGTAGCCCATTCATCAGTTGTTAATCATTTTTTAATTGTGTGGAAAGTTTGAAGGGTTAGTAACAAGTCATTTGTTAGCTAGAGGTCATGAAAAGGGTTATAAAAATTGCTTGACTAATTTTAAATAATAAATTAACAAATGGACGTACTCCCAAATTTTAAGGTATTTCTATATTTGCTCATGCAAAATAAGTATTACAAGTCAGGAAGGATGGATTTTATTTCTTGTACAAATATGGATGTCGGCTATCTGTTGTGAGTGAAATGCTGTGTTGCCCGTGCTTCTCAGGAAAACAATGAATGACAAAATGAACGTTTTTTAATGACATTTTAATTTGAATTGGTTGGAAATCACTAATGAGATTCTGATTGTAATCTTTTAAAGGCATGCACATTATGTGAAAGAAACAAAGAAGAAAGCAAGCCAGTGTCTTTTTCAAGATTTTTTTTTTTAAATAAAATTTCTTGACTGTTTCTAATAAGACCAGCTGTGAGCAGGAGTCACTGGAAAAAGAAAGGATGTGAAGCTGAAATGAAACAGTGTTCAGGATCACATTCGTCACTTCCTCGGGTTCCGATCTTGTATTTCAGTTCGTTGCTTGGCTTTGTCTCATTCATAGGGATGACCCTTGTTCTTCGCTTTGGGCTTATTACAGCAGTGAATCTGGTGACTGCGAGCTGTTAAAGAGTTTTCTCTTGTAGAAAATGAGAGGCGCTCTGCACCTTGATAACGTTAGGATGAGATTCAAGGTGATAAGGAGCCCAGGCTGGACTAAACGTCTCATTAATTCCTTCTCTTCGGATATGGGATCGTGATGTCAGTCTAAGCACTGGGAGTTTGGGAAAATCCCTGCCACATTGTAAGAAATTTTACAGGAGTCTAAACTGTGCTGAAATAATCCCAAGAGCATCACACCCCTCACACTAACAATAGTTGAAAACAAAATTTCTCTGTACCTTCCCCACTCTGAAAATATAAAGAGTGATCTCTAGCATACTTTCCTACGAGAGGCGGGATAGCAGGGAAAGACAAAATACTGTACAATGAGAAAGCCTTGCTAAAAACTGTCTTGTAAAAAGGACAGGGATTCCTCACTCTTCCTCCCCTCCTAAACTTTTACATTCCCCAAATCATGACACTTGTGGAAATTGACTGTTCTGTACAGATGAAAGTTTCCGTTTATTTCCTTAGTCATCCTCCTTTGCCTTACTTCTCAGCTTAATGTTTCGTAACTTTTATTCCTGATAAGAAAGACCACCTTCCTCTCCTCTTGCAGCTGCATGAGAGATGCCTGCCATGTGATTTACTGCCGACTTGGGGGAACGATTTGTATCGGAAAGTCCCTCCATTCAGCTGTAATTTAGAGCCATTTCTTAAATTCCCCAGAAAGTTAACTTCTGTGAGCTTCCCCCACTTTATACCCAGCCCAGAAAATAAATACGCATCATCTTCAGAATAGTCCAATCAGCATATGGGCAAAAGTGAAGAGAGTGATTGGAAATGGGAAGCGGCTATTTGCCATATATCAAGAAGGTATTTAGGATATATTGTCTTTCCTTATGGGATGTGAAGGGAGCTACAGGCAAAGCTCACGTATGGAGCGCTCTCACCGGAAGGAACAGATTATCAGAGGGAAAAATCCTTGAGACAATGCCTACAATGGAGCAGCCCAAACATATTTTGTTCTGTTGGGACTTTATAACCCCAGTGAACTATAATCTTACCCTTTCTTTCCTGTTTTTCTCTCTTCCCACGTTTGCCCCTGAGACTGGCAGCACTGATAAATTTTGTCTCCTCTGAAGAAAGGAGAAGAGGAAAAGAAGAAGAAGGGGAAAAAAACGAAATAAGGGATAAGGCCCAATTTTCATTGCACGGATAGCTCACACAAATCGCGCTATGGGACTAGCTGTCACACGCTCCCACTTGGAGGAGTCTGTACACTATATTGACAGCCAAAAAGCAACATCCAGTACGAACTGGATCCAGCTAAAAACCTAACAACTTCACAGTTAAAGATGAATGGGATTTTATCATTTTGAGTACATTCTATATCTTGCTTAGTATTTCCCAGCATGAAACACTTGTTTTTCTCCCTTCTTTTCTTTTTTTTTAAGTTGCAGAGAAAGGGTGATTTTCAAATGAAGGGAAAACATCTCTCAGTTCTCTGCAGCGCTGCCTTCATCCTCTGCAGATGAGGGGGTGATGCAGCTATCATCCAGGACAGAGTCTGATTAAACCAGTTTCTAGAAAAATGGTGCTGGTTACATGGAAACAGGAGTTTTATGCTGATGACTGCGCAGACAGCCGTGAAGCAAACGTGTGCTTGATGGTGACTTGCAAAAGACTTCCTTCCGTTTTTATTTTTGTTGGTGTGTTTGTTTTTTGAGGTTGGCCTTCTTTGTAATGAAAGCCTCTAAGGGTTTTCTGTTTGTATGTTTGTTCTATATTTAAAAAAAAAGGTGTATTGCTTGTGTCTTGAAAAGATACAAAGTTACCTTTCCTGCATTTTCCTGGAAGACGGCTTGCGTTTGCCAGAGATACTGGGTGCTCTAGAATCTTAACTGAAGAGACAAGTGAATTTTTAAGAAAAGTTATTTATGTCTGATATGTTAACCTTGATAGTGTTAAGTATTGACAGAAAAAAACCCCCAAAGCCGGAGGACACTAAATGGTTTGTTGCCAAATTCCTTTGCTTCTCAAGTTCTTCCAGCCTTTTGTGTCACTTGATGTCACTGTTTCAGTGACAGTCCGTGAAGTCTGCTAATGACATCTACTTGTGGCAGGAGGAAACATCAACATCCCCCAGTAAAGGTCAAGGTGAGGGAGCTCTCTGCTAATACCTGCTGGTGAGCAAAGAAAACTTAGGAGTAGTTTATGCTTCGTTTGCACTTCAGTCAAACGTCATTTGGAGCATTTGTGCTTCAGGTAGTGTTGAGCTTTGAACTTTACACCACCACTTTTCCTGTGGAAAGTGTCAGAATGAAAAAACTACAAAATATGTCTGTTATGAGTAGTCATCCCAACCTAGACTGCAGCCTAGGACCATGCGGTAAGGAAACTTGAACAGAAACAGATTTCTTTCTTACGCTGTCAAGGATTCTGTACGGAATGTTACAGGTACCTTGTTCTTTTAAATATGTAGAAGAAACACAGATATTTCTAATGGGGACTTCATCTAAAACTGTATGGAACAGTGATCTGATAAAACAGTTCTGAGCAGCTAAAAATGCTTCTTTTGGCTTTCATCTTTGTAACTGTGTGTGAAAGCGCAGTAACGCCCAAGCCCTCGTGTGGCTCACCGCAAAGGT
This sequence comes from Platalea leucorodia, assembly GCF_965183815.1. Lineage (NCBI taxonomy): Eukaryota > Metazoa > Chordata > Aves > Pelecaniformes > Threskiornithidae > Platalea > Platalea leucorodia. The sequence continues at coordinate 14,166,732 of NC_138834.1, forward strand.
GCGCACCGTCCGCAGGAGGGGTTGCTTAGGGTGAGCTTGTGGCAGCGTCCCTGGGGCTGGGCGCGTGTGCCTGGGGCGCTTGAGGGGACGGAGATTCACCTGCCCCCCGCTCTTCCCTAAGCGCGTGCTGGGTTTCTGGGGTGGCACGGTGTGCGAGACCTGCACCTCCTGCAACGGAGCAGCCACCAGACTGGCCGGTTCTGGGCGTAAAGGGGGCAACAACACTGCCTGATGCCAATACCAATCTGTAAAGCTGCAGCTTGTGTGTAGCTCTTAAACATAGGATTAATTATATAAATAGAATGTAATATAATAACAATCTTAGCTATTCGACATATTTTTCTTTGTATGTACAGTTTTCCTTCAGTGGGAGATTTTTTTTTCTGCATCTGAGAGAATATAAAACTAGATAAAATTATTGAGATTTCTCTGCTGTAGTCTCATTAAGATACCAGAGCAGCTGGCAATGAAATGAACTCGCTGTTTTGGAAGAGCTCTTTGCTTTTTCATCCCGTGTCTTGCTGTGTCTCTGAGACTTGTCCTCGGCTCCTTATTTAAATTTGGGGCTTCCAACCCTCCCACCTGTCCTTTATTGCATGTATACAGCCTGCCCAGGAGGGTTGGCTTTGTAGATTTGAAATTGAACCTTCAAAGTAGTGTTGGGGTAGGCTCAGGTGAGGCTGTCGTTACTTCTTCCCCCACTATTCCCAGTTGCAGCTACGGAGAGTGCCACAGACTTGAGTTTGGCTGTGCAAGCAAGAAGAAGAGGAGTTTTACAGTTCTGACTTTATCCTGACTGATCTGCTTAAAAAGAGTGAGAAAAGATAACGAAAGTGAGAAAGGATGAGTGATTCCAGATCACGTCTTGGTAAGAATTAATTTCCTAGAATTGCTGAATTAATGTAATTAGTAACCAGGTCTGTAACAGACCGAAAACATCCAGAGGGATTAGATCAGTAGTGAACAGTGGTCTTACCAAAGAGCCCTTTTCTAAAGGAGAACTTTATTAAAACCTCTACGTTAATTGCCAGGGAGTGAGTTAGTTTGGGATTCCTCTGTAAAAATGAATATCGGCAGTATCCTAGAGATAGCTCGCTCTGGCCCTCTACTTAGGGGTTATGATTATTTAAGATTTCAGGCATTTAGTAGGGTGTGCCCTTGTTATACCACACCGTGACTTGTGGCTAACTATGTGTATTAAAAGTAATTGTTATTAGCGGGAACAGTGTCAGTAGTATACTTCTAATATGTGAAGGTGTACTGTGACCTGAGGGCTCCCTGTAAAGAGAGAATGTTGTGAAATACTGCATCCTGGCTACATTTTCTTTTTCCTCCAGGAATCTCCATGCATCTTTAGACGGTGGTGCTGCTCGTAGAAAAAACCCTCTTGCTTTCAGAGGCAGTAAATGCTGAACAGACCAACTGGTGATCCAGCCCCTTTCTCCCCTGAGCCTTTCCAGGGGAAATTTTCTGTGAATGACTTTAGCAGAACCTCTTGAAGAGTCATGAAATACACAGCGATGAGATCACAAGGACTCTATTTAATAGGATTTCTTTTTTGGGGTCCCAAGAGTAATGTCATGCCAATAATTCACCACTGCAGCTCCCTTTCTGTTTCTTAACTGCCCTAAAGAACCCTAAACAGCTTCCTTCTGAAAAAAGCATGCCTGCAGTTCAAGGGCCTGATCCAAAATGCACAGCAGTCAGTAAACACTAATTTAAGTAATCTTTATACAAATGTGATACCAAACCTGTTTGCCACCAGTAGGTCTCAGATTTGTGTCTGGTTCAGGTTTCAGTGCGTTTCACCTTTGTCGATTAGAAAACAGAAACAAAACAAAAAAACTCAAACCCGGAGAGCAGCAAGGAAAACGATATTTTGAAGGATGGACTTGGGCCAGACCAGGAAATGTTGAGTTATCCCATCAAACTCATTAAAGTAAACATATTTATAAATACAGTCATACTCGGCTCTGGCTTTGCATAGAGAATTCACATAGTAAATGGGGAAAATAGAACCATTGTCCAAAATAGAAAACATTTCCTGAACTCACTGAACTTTTCTTTCTGGGGGAGAAATAAAATCTAGGGGAGAGGTAAGCTTTGTAGCCAGATCTTGCAGATCATTTGAAGGGGATGTGAATAAGGCAAGTGTTTTCCAGATTCCAGGCCTGAGGAAGGACCTGTCCTGAGGGGTTGATGGTTGGAGCATTTCAGCTGGACTCTGCCGCAGTCTCTCCCAAGTCCTCAATATAAATGAGAGACTTCCTATAGCTCTCAGGTCTTTGAATCGCACCCAAATGAGAATGTGATCTTTCTCAGGGGACCTTGCTACGTGTCTGTGTTGTAGGTGGATTTACTAGGTAAAATAGGTCCTTCAGCCGTGAGTTTTTATTTTGAATTTGAGGCAAGCAATTGGCAAAAGTGAGGTAAACTGCCTTTTTGCCACAGTTCTGCCTTTTCTACTTCTAGGCGTGAATCAGAAAGTGCAAAACTCAGGGAACATTTTTTGTAGCATTTGAATATCATAGGATGATCTCATTTGAAAAGTCTTGTTCTCGTAACACTGGTATTTGGGAGGGCAGGCCGAAGCAGTGCGAATGAAATCTGTATAGTGATTTCTGGATGCCTGAGCTACCAGACTATCATGCTAAGCATAACTGGTGAACGGGATGGCACCTGTCTTTCAGTGCCCAGAGCCATTGTCCTTTAGCAACCCCCCGAAGCCTCGGTCCTGTCTGTCATCTCTTCAGACAGATCATAGACATCTCCCCCAATCCGTTCTTCTCTTAAAGGGGATGTTAAGCAGGAACACAGGATTAAAGGAAGTGAAGTTTGCTTGCAGCTGCTATGTCCTGTCTGTTCCACTTAGCATCAGTGGTATTAAATGCCTTCTTTTGGGTGTCAGGTTCTGTATGTGCATAGCACCAAATTGCCAGCACAATCCAATGCGCTGATCGCTCTCCCTTCGCTGATTGGTTCCACCTTCGTATCTGTTTCCTACCCCACTGACTAGTGTCAGCAGCCCATTTGATGTTGAATGAATTAGCACCAAAGAAATAACGGATAAAAAATACACATTACCACTAAGCAAACTACAAAGAAGAAATTGGCTTCCTGAAGTTAGCATTCAGTAAGCATCTGGGAACGCTCAGTGTCTAGGAACAGACTACATTTTGCCACAAATATTTTAGCTTGATTAAAAATTTCTCCCAAAGGAAGGAACCAGTTCCAACACACAAATGGTGTTTTGTGCTGAGGCACTCAAAATAAAGGTTTTCCATCACGCAAGTGTGGAGTTTCACACTACACAAGGAAGTTGTCTTTCATTCAGAATGGGCATTGCACACTTGCTAGAGTTTTTATGCGTCTAAGTATGAAATTTCCTCCAAGTACATGGATGTTGACAGGACAGAGGATACGTGGGTCCCAAGCTCATCTTTGGAGAGAAACATGCAAATAAAAGCGGTGATAATAATGAGAATGGGCAGCTCGTGTCCGTGAGCTTTTTGGGAACCAACACAATCCTGGCTGCTGTGGTGGACTAAAGCCAGAGGAATCTGTCTTTTTTGGGGTCATTTATGGAACATCCTGAGTATTGTTTGCGATAGCAAAAAGCAAGGGAACTTTCTGGGAAATCTTTCGTAAGTGTTTTCATCTGTAATTTGATGTCAAACTGCTGCAGAGACCGGTATTCAGTACCGGTCCTGTGTACGGTTTTTTGCGCTAAAGCCTTTTGTTCATTCCTCACCCCTAACTTCAGTGAAATTATCTCATTAGGGCATTCAGTCTGCTTCTGTGCCTGAGACAGAGCTCCACGGGGTCTCGCACAAACAGGTATGTGGCACCTCTGTAGAAGAGTTCCCTTACCTCTAGGGGGAAAAAACAACTCTCTGAGAATCCTGACAGCTATTTTGCTTGGTTTCAGATACATAATCCTCAGTTTTAAGAATTCCTGGGAATATCCCTTCCTGCCAGGCCACCAAACAATGCTGTTAGCTCTGGATGCATTGGAATCTATGGCAGATAAAAGTGAAAGTTTTGCTGGAGAAGATATACTTGATATACTTGAAATATTTCCTTAAAAACAAAATATCCCTCTTTCCAACACGAAGCTGTGGGTTAAGGTGTCTTGTAGCATGGATTCTCCCATGAACAGAGCACTACATTTTTTGCTGCTGCTGTGTTAAAAACCCTCAACCTTGTCTTACTGATATCTTTATCAAATTCTTGTTGAAACATGTTTTTTAAAAAAAAAAACACACACACACACACAACCCAGCAGTGAAAGCTCTAACTTAACGCCTCATGTTCTTCTCAGATTTCCAAAGCACTGAGGCCTTGAGAATATGTTTCCAATATCCTCTCATCTCTCTCTGTTAGTGTTTTACTCAGCTCCATGCTGTGGAGGTCCTGACCCCTGCAATCTCCAGGGGAAGGGGGCGGGAAGGGGGGTCAGGCCATGTTAGAAAGCTGCAGGCCACAGCCTGTGAAATAAGCCCAGTTTCCTCGACTCCTTTAATACATTTAACCTGGAAGAGGCCGTTGCTGGCCAAAGATTAGATTACCAATGTTGGCATGTTTGGCCTAACAAATGGCAAATGGATGACGTGCCAGGCAACAGCTAATCACTGTTGACACAGATCTATTGCGAGGCCTTTTAGAGGAGGGGATAGTTCATGTCTGCAATGAAGTTTTGTCTTGACGACTGAAAAGAGAGTTGAGAAGGCCACCGGAATACCTGTCTCTTTGAATCTGAGGAATCCCAAACTGTGTGTCATTTTTTAAAGGTCTCACTGGCCCTCTCAGAGGACGATCTAAATGTCCCGGCCTCCTCCAGGCAACAGGACATGAGAGCTTGAACCTTTCTCGTAGCAAACCTGCTCTGTGTGTGTGTATGTGTATCTGTACATACACCTATATCGTGACTGTCACTAATTCCTGGGCAAAAAAGAAAATGAATCGTTTCTGCAGTGTTGATTTGAAAGGATAGTAGGGTCAACCAGCCTTACTTAGAGAAATGTTTTTCTAAATGCCTTTCCACGGTCTTGGCTTTACAAGTGTTTTCTGGCTCCTTTGCTGTGATGTGTCTCTTGCAAGAGGGTAGAAGTGGGAGGTAATGACTGAGATGGCAGCTGGTCTCTCTGGCTGAGCAAGGCTGCTTTGCAGTTCTTGAGCTTAATTTCAAATTGTCTGTTCTTTGCTTCCTCTAATGCCTAAAAGTCTGTGTTACATCTTTCTTTGGCATACTGCTGAGTGCTTTCACCTCTGCTCTTGGGTCACTGAAGAATGAAGGTAGTAATTCTTATTCCAGGTGCACCGCATTTTGTAAGGTCTAGTTCCAAGTTTATGCTATTTTAATTTTTTTGGAGGGTGGAATCGATAAGGTCTTGGAAAGGCTGTGGTGACAGAAAAAGATATTCCTAAATGATAGATTGTTATTGCTATTAGTACCTTGCATCCAGAATGTTCTTTACATTGTCTTGCTAAATCTTGGACTTTTTCAAACGCTGCTGTGTGATATTGAGAGCTGCATGTGTTTACCTCCCGTTTTGCGTAGCTTACGTTCCTTCAGTACCCTTGCACGTAAGTGCATATTGCCCCTTTATAAATATTCTGATGACACTCATCAAAGCAAGTAGCAGAGCCTGGTTCCTCATTCTGTTCTGTGAGCTGCTTGCTTATATTCTCTCTCTAGCTCTTTTGTTTCCACAATAATATTTTTCCCGTAACTTCTGAGTTGTGTTTTGCGCCACTCGTTCTCTGAGTTTGCTTTTGAGCTTGCTTGACTTTAAACTTCCTTCTCCGGGGGAGCAGAGCACAGATACTCTGTGCTATTACGGTTTCCACACTTGGCTGTGAGGCTCCTTTTCGCATTGCTTCCCGCAATGACCATGCGTTCTTTTTAATGGAGACTTGACGTGTGTACCTGTCACTGGTATCCTCTCCTCCTTTCTTATGTGGCCCAGTGAGAAAGATCCTTCTCTGAGTGTAATCAGCGTGAATCTTGAAAGGAAGAGTTGTCTAATAGGTAAAACTATGAGGCACAAGATCTCAGTTCCATTCCTAGCTACTATCTTCTATAGCTTTAGTCAGACTAATTGTCTTTTAGCTTCGCAGTTCTTCAAATCTAAAATTGGATTGAAATGTCTTACTGAATAAGTGAGCTCTGAAGGCTTACCACGGCGGCGAGGAGGAGGAGCAGAGTCGCTCTGAACCACTTGATAGCCTAAACGAGGTCGGGGGAAGGAGATTGCAGTAAGGTCCTGTTTGAGAGCCCTGACTGTTGTTTGGGATAAGACCAGGCTATTTGGAACCCTCCATGCAAAATCAAAGAGCATTTAGATGAGATATCTGTCTGTTAGGAGATACATGGGCTGTGTTTTGCATAAGGAGAGACGACTAGATAGGACATGGAAGTAGTAGGTGATGGAAGGGAAGAGTACTTTAGCAAAGTGGAAAATGTAACATGCTGAAGCTTGACACCTAGTAGGCAGCAAACAGGCTGAGATTCAACTGAGAGGGCATACATTTTGCTTGCCTCATTGAACTGATGGCATTAGATCCATAGCCTTTCTTTCTGCTTTCCTGTTAGTATTTAGAGCTCATATGCTTGATGGCAGGGTATCGTTCTGGTACCTTTCTTCAGAAGGCATCTGTACAATTGTATTTGATGCTGTTGACAGCCTGGTCGGCTGCCAGTCAACTTTATCTTCAGTGTCTGATTTCAGTTATAAGAATTTCTGTTGCAGATCAATCTTGTGCACGTAGATGCTTCAGATCTTCATAAACCTTGTCAGGCTAGGATGTATAATTTTTCCTTGGTCCAGACCTCAACCTACCTAATTTTAGACACGTAACAAGTCAAAGTGAACTGTCTGTATTTCTAATAGTGAAGAAAAACAGGCTCCAAGGGGTTTCATCCTATCTTGAAATCTAAGATGCATGACTCAAATCAAGGAGTAGCCCTTTGGAAGCACCTGTTTTGTCTTCTGCAGATAAAGGGAATCCAGGTGACTAATTTAGGTCTGGAAAGCTATTAGTCAAGGGAAATGAATCCCAACTTTTGAGAGGAAATCTGCGCTAGATGTTGAACATTGAGTACCTCTGGGAGCAATGTAAGGTGTTCAGGTGCCTTCAATACCGTTGCCAATAAAGTCCTGCTAAATCAGCTATGCGCTGTAGCAGGAATGGCTCGTGCTGTTTGAAATCACTGTTCTTGCTTTGCATGTGTTCCCAGGTTTTGGACAGTGGTGTGGGAGTGGAGAAGGCGGTGCTTTGCCTTGGCTCCTTCCCTGTTCCTGGCTATTGGGATGGCCAGTGCTTTATTACTAATGTACTGACAAAATATATTTCTCTATTTAATTTCCAGCAGGGCTGTCCAGTACCAAAAGGAATGTGAGATTTGTCTTTCTCAACATAGTTACTGAGAGAAGAGCACTGAGCATGGCTGCACATTGATGAGGCTCATGCATTTGTGAGGCCTGATCTTTTTTTCATAATTTATTTCCATTCTGGCTTTGGAGTATTGTTTTTATATCCATATCTGGTTGGGGGAATACTTTAATGTTTTGTTTAGCTTTAGTAACTGGAGGAATTAATGAGTCTCGCTACCTTCTAGACATGTGTCAGTGGGATAGATTTCTGTAAAGGATGAGTCTCTCTTGCCAAGGTGGGCTTGCCTCCATTTTTAGAGCGGTGGTGGACCTGCAGGAGGACGGAGGGGTAGGCAAGAAATTGTAGTTGTAGACACATGTGGTTAATTTGCAGTGTAGCTATTGAAATCGATAAATGTGCTTCTAATTTATGCACAGGTGTAAGAGTACTACAAAATACAACCATGAAAGGTAATTTTGAGTTTGCATTTAAGAGTGTGCTTGTGTCTGTGGTTACACGTACTGGGATTGTGTGTCCTCAGTTTGGCTGTTATGTGCGCCCCATGCTCCTGTGCATAGAAATGTGTGTAGTCATAGGCCCTATGTTCCCCATCAAATTTAAAATGTTAATAATCCAAGAGAAAACAAGGGAGGGAAACAAAAAAAAATTTCTTTTTTTTTTGCCTGGAGATATGTTTGCTGCTTTTGTTTTCTTCAGAAATGAAGAGAAAAATAATCGTGAGGAGGCAAAGGGAGGGGGGCAAATCTGTGTGCAAGGAGGCTGGAGTTGGGAAAGACAGAGCCTGTATTGCTGTATAGCTCATGAAAGTCTCATCAACCTCTGTCTGGGATGCTGAAAGCTGTTCCTTGGTCATGCGTGCAAAGGCTATGAGATGGGGGCAGAGTAGGACCTGGGGGAAGGAAGAGAAGAGAGCAAAGATGTTGAAGGGGGTGGGGAAGATGTGGAAAAACCAAAACAGTTACAGGGCAGAGGAAGGGAGGATGGGTTTAGTTTAATTAGGAGGGAACAAGAGAGAAAGCTCAAACAGCACACGCACACACACGCACGCACACACCCTCTGCTCCACACCCTCACCCCCAGAAAAAAAAAAATTCATCGCACCGATTTTTTCATGGTCTGGCAGTCAAGTGATAAAATTATCAGATGAGGGTCCCATTCTCCTTTCCCGCAGTCACTTTCGCCAAGTGCACCACGTCTGAAATAATGAAGCAGATTTGATTAAATTTTCGCTGGCTGAAGCAGCCACGCTAATTTGGAGATGGGCTTATTAGTTTAATGACCGATCCGAATAATCAGAATTCATTAGCATTAGTGCCACTATTGTCAGCTCAACATTAGCCCTGGGCTCCAGTACACAAAGATGCATAGTTATATATTTATATATAGAGAAGCTGTATTTATACACAGTGAAAGAGAGGGAGAAAGCAAAAGAAAAACTATACGTGGGCATTTACATTTTATACTCTTATTCTTATCCCTTACTGCATATCTGTGTCCATTAACAGCCTACTAAAAGAAGAATCAAATTATAACGATGCTTTGTGAGAGAGCGTCGGTCTTGGTCAGCTATGGGTAATCCAGCCTGACACTCTCGGTAGGTAAACTTCGGGGCCCAATTTGCAGATAAAGGCAGTTGGGGTTTTCTTCCTGTAAGATGCTGTTGACTTTGATGGCCGTTGCTTGGATCCAGAGATGCTGGGAAAGTGCTTCGGGTTTGGAGCTGGGAGAAGCTCCAAGAGAAGCCCAGAGATTTTAAGGTATTTAATCTGCTTCTCACAAAGCACATTTGAAACGAGTTATCTGTCAGTTGGTGAAAGGCTCTCAGAAAGACTTTGTGCCTCGTTTTCTATCACCATGAAGGTATGACCTGGTAGTTCTACCAAAATCAATGAAGCTTGTAGAAGGTTGGTTTAAATGAAGAGAAAAGAAATTCAGTTCCCACAGCTCCGATGGTGGTAGCAACTTAGCTGTCAGCTCCAACTACTGCTCAGTTAAATGCAATAAAACAAGATTAATTTAACGTTAAGGCTGCACAAAATGTCAAAAAATACAAATTATGAACCATGATGTTTACTCAGGCTGTCATGGCTGTCTTCTGATAAGCATCTTTTCATGTAGAGAATACTCTATTAAGTCCCTTAACTTGGTAGGAAATGCAGGAACGTGTAAGACTACTTACGCTGTAGAAAAGACTGTAATAGTTAATGATAACATTTGCATTTCCTTACACTGTGATCTTTTAAAATGGTAAAATTGTATCACTATTTCTGTTGGTTTTTTTGTTTGTTTGTTTGTTTTTACTTAATATTCTTGTTTATAATACCTAGGTTACTATGTATCACCTTTGAGCTAAAGTGTACAGGAAGCCTGCACTTTCCATAGGATGTTTCCAGGTACCTACCTATTGCTCTAAAATCAGTGAGACAAGTAGGTTTGTTAGTCTAGATTTTATTTCACGCAAAAGCATACCCCAGTCTCTATTACTCTGCATGACTTGCCATGCCTGTCTAGTGTGTCAGAGATTGTGGTGGGAGAGCCGTATAAGATCTAAACCTGACCTGATAGACGTTGTGTCTACATCCATTTAACTGCTGTTGAAACACAGGTGTTTATAAGACAGTATCTAACACATCTTGCTTGTTTGCTTTTCCTCATTTCTTTGCTACTTTGAACAGAGGTGCTTTTCTTTTCACCTTTACAACTCACCTGAAGGGGCATTCCATCACAATTATATTGACAAAGTAAGATATATTAAAATAATATCTCAGAGACTGGGAATAAATCACTAATATTTGGGGAAGCATTGTAACACCCATCTGTCCATGACCTGGGTTTATATATTGATGTATTGAGGAGAGCACAAAGCACTGGAGTCAGATGAGTAATGGCAAAGTCAAAAGCATTTACAAACATAAGGATGATTGACTACAGAGAGTTTCTCTACCTGATTCATTTAAACACTCCTGAAAGTTCTGCGCTGTGAGAAAATACATTCATTTTAACTTTGGACCTTCAATTTAGATGCCTGAAATGGGGTCTTTGGCCCTTTGACCTTCTCTGCAGTTGGTGGAATCTCGAGAGAAAAGCAGAAAAGTCCATACCTGAACCATAGGCTTCCTGAGTATTAAATAGGTGTTTAAGGACCGCGAAGGAGACTCTTCCCTTGCAAGTCTAGTGACTCAGAGAAGTACGTCTTTTGGAGAAAGGACATCTGCTGTAAGTCGATGGTTCGGTTGCTTTCATGTAACCATTGGCATCAGTTGCATTACTCAAGTATGGAGAACTGGAAAAATTCACATTTGCCTTTACTGACTTTAGCTCCTCAGCAGTTACACCTCTGGTGACGCTTCCTTTCAGCTCGCTCATTACTACTGGATTGTCTCACAGCATTATCTACCAAGGTCTTTACAGCTGCTGTCGGTCTTGTCTGGCAAACAAGTATCTGGGATAAGCGTTCCTCCAAGAATTAGCTGGGGTATTATAAAACCCTTATGGCTTTCTGCTTTTAGTAACTCCAGAAATTTTTCCTTCTACATGGCCTTACATGTTGCTTTGGTAATCTAGTGTTACTTAAAATTCTTCTTTTCATCTCCTACAGAGATTTTCAGTAACAGGAAGCTGATATTACTTTAATTACTTTAATTACTTTTATTCATATAAAAGCTTTTTAAAACTCCATGAACTCTTGAAAATCCCATTTCTTTAATACAGGTTCTTCGACTTTTAAAGTGCAACGGAAGTTACTGGAAGTAACTGGAAAAAGACAACAGGTGAAGTTTTCCTCATCTTGTAACTGTTGGGTTGTCTGCTCTGCTGAACAGCTTGCTCTGCAATTCAGCCAAGTCAGTAGGAAATAGATGTAGTTGGGGGAAAAGTGCTGCAGTATTCCAGACATGAATCTAAACTAGAAGTGTCAAAATCTTTTGATTTTCCTGCAGAGAAAAGGGGCTGTTGTACCCAACCAGGCTGTCTACTGGACATCTACTTGGTAGAACAAGTTGAATCAACCCAGGTATTTTCTTCTCATTTGGAGAAAGAGGTCTGTGGCTCTCCAAAGGAGAAATAGTTTCAAAGGAAGAAATGCGTCTTTAGGAGAAGGATCTGGAAACCTCAAAAGGCCAAATGTGATTTTGCAAACTGTATATTTCAAAAGTAATAAACAGGGGCAGAACTTGGTGGGATAGCCTGGTCTGACAAACTGAGAACAGAAGGAACTTTTAAGTGTAATGAGGAAGAGGAAAATTTGCAACGCAGCAGAATGGGGAGAGCGCTCAGTGAACAGGCAGTGTTTGTGCTCTCGTTATTTGTTGTTAATGAAAGGTCAACTTTCTTCAACTGTAAGTCAGAAGACTTTTTTTTTTTTTTTTTTTTTTTTAATCTTTGAATTCTTCTGTCCCTTGCGTGTGAGCAAACTGGAATTAACACCACTAGAATCAGCAAAAAGGATTGGGAGATGAAGTGAGGTAACTGAGGTTAGGACTGGACTTAAAATGCCAGCAACGTATTGTTGGCAGGCATCTAGAACTGACGCCGTAAACTGCTTCCCTGTGTTTTCAAGAGTTTCAGCTAAAGAAGACTTCAGTACTGGTGTTAGGGATCACTTTTTTACTCATTTTCATTGGTTGTAGTTTACAGAGGCTTCTTTCTTGGATTCCTTCGGCTAGTCCCATCATTGCATCAGTGCAATTCCTGTCCCTGACGAGGTTATTTCTTTGGTGTCCCCTCATGACTGCTGGACATGGGAGTGGGATCTTTTTAGAAGTCCTTATTCCTGTTTAGCCATCTGAATAAGTGAATGGACTTTTATGATTGCTTAGTTTGCCAGCATCTGACATCTTTTGGAAATCTGCCCTTCTTTAAGGGATTCAATAGATGTTAAGTTCTTTGAAATCTGGTGCTGATATGATGGTTTTGAGTGCTTTAAGAATCTGACTCTTAGCTCATTCAATAGTCTGACTCCATGTCTCAATTTTGGATGTAGTTCAGAGTGATAGTTGTTAACCTTGAATAGCTTTTGGTCTCTCAGTTCATGCAGTATTGGGCGTTGGAGATATCGATCCTGTTTTTTGCTTTGTTATGAACTTGTTGTGGAGATGAGTCATTTATTTTTCCCTGTGATCCATTGTCCTGTGAGCCTGACTGTGTCCAGCTTTTACATGGGGTTTGACACTGTGTTGTATCCAGAAACAAGCAACTGAAATTGGAAGCGACCTGTGATCATTTTGCTTTTCCTGTCTGTTCTTCCTTTTTCTTCCCACCTAACAATGACAATGTCAGAAGATGATTGCTGTTTACATGGGAATCGCCATACTGGATTCAATCAACGGCCTCTGCAAATGAAATCAATACCAGATGTTCTAGATGAAAGTGTACGAGTTCCGCTGAATGAAGTTTTGCAATAATGTGCCCATAGATAAATTCATTTTTTTAGCTCAAGTGCTAGCCCCAGATGTACAGAATAGGGGAGTTACTATCTGGGGACTCCCGTTTTCAAATTCCTTCCAGGGAAACGGATGCAGTGAACGTCAGAGGTACCTCTTCTTCTTTGCACTTTGCATACTCTTTCCCTTTTGGCAGGAAATTCTGGCTGCACAATAATGCATCATATTGTAAATTTAACTTTGTTTCTTCCTTTACTGCACCCATTTGCTGTATAAAAGACAGATCTTAGCAAAATGTCAGGCACTTAACAGCTACAGAATTGTAAAGGTATGTCTTAGCCTCAACCACGAAGAATGGTCCCGAAGAACACGCCGTTTAGAAACTCCTTAGTCTTTCTCATGTCCTCAGCTTTGTTTTCTGTCGTAAATGTTGCCCATGCAAAAGAGTGCCTGAAGCACCGCTGGCAAGCAGGCAGCGTCAAGATACTGGGAAGCATATATGTGTAGTAAATCCTGTGGCCTAATACTTTTATAGGGTAGGTTTATGCTTGCTTTGCTAGTCTTAAGTTATTTTGAAGGGAGACTGTTGTAAGCTAGGTGCGCAAAGGCATGTTTGTACTGGGAGATATTATATCAATTAAAAAAAAAGTATCTTTGAAGGTACGGGTCGTACTGAAACTCTGCCGTAGTCCTGAGCTGTGAGATTTTTGAAGCCTCAGTTAATGTTGGTTAAGCACTTTCAAATTTGACCCACAGCTGAGCCGTTTGCTTTCCCTTACTACATGCTTCAGTATGACAGGACTTAAAACATCCACTCTCCCGATCTGGGAAACAGTAATGGACATTCATTTCAATTTAAGTAGATGTGTATTACATATACATTCACCATCATGAAGTTTTGCAAGCCACACACAATAAGCCTTTCTTTCTTCCGTTAATTTTAGTTGGTATTCCTGAGCACTAATACTTAAACTAGGTTTTGATTCTACAGACGTTGAATTGATCTTGCTGGGTCAGCATTGCCTCCAACTTCTCCTTACCACCGGTGAGGTTTTCCTGCTGTCTCAGGTGGCAGCGGGGGGTGTGCGCGTGAGGACAGCTTGGGCGCTTGTTCCACTTTGGGCGTGATGAGGGGAAAGATCTGCATATGCTTGCTTGTTCACTAATTGGTTGTTAAGAATCAGATACAGAAGAATCGGCACTGAGGGTGTTCCCTGCGTAGTTAAAATGACTGCTGGCACCTTGCCCACCTTTCTGTGAGATTGGATTCTCTGTCTTTTCTAGTACTGTATGGAAGACACAGCTAGCATAAGACTGGCGTTGCTGAAAGGCATCCAGAAGGTCCAAATGACCTTCAGGTTCGGATAGCTAATGGGATTGTCCTTGGCTAATGTACCCATGAGGATTTTAAAGGGGCATAAACACTTTTGTGATGAATAAAATGGAGGAGTAAGCTTGAGAGACCTGTACTTGAGAACGGGAAGAGTCTAGGGATAATACAGAGTGGCGTCAGGAAATATTACGTATGGAGGCACTTGTTAAGGGGCCAGACACTGAAGGAAAATGAGAGTCTCCCACAACAGGATAGCTGCTAAAATATGTCACATAAGAAACCAGGTCTTCCAGAAATATGAAAGGATCACTGTAGTGTACATAATTACAGGGATGAGAAACGACTTTTGTTCCCGTAGAGGTAAAGAAAAGTTTAAGCTCTGTGTAGGATGTCTGTATGTCAGTTCTGTTGACTGCATAACCACTGGGAATGAGTCAACTGGAGCTGACCAGTAATGTCTTTCCCCAAGCCATGCCAGCTCTAGTCTGGGCAAATCAAGAACGTGTCAGCTTGATGGTACAAGGATGAGTAAGTCTGCAACACCTAAAAGCTGGCACGAGAGAAGTACACTGCAATTTCCTACACAGCTGGCATATAGCTGCGGCCAGCAGGCTTGATGCGAGCCAAGTGCATAACCGAATGACAGCATGAGTTAGAGGCCGGTTGTTTAAGTGCAAGGTTTTCACACGGGATCCTGTCGGAGGTGAACGGCCTTTGTGCCACTGTAGGAAAAACCTGGAAGCTGTGAAACGCCTACAAATAACCAGCGGGTGTATTGTCTTACACACCATACTGTATGACAACTCGTCTGCATATGGGCTAGAAGGGTTTTCTGGAGAAGTTTAAAAGCTCTTCTTGGTGAGACCAGGAGACCAGTGAGAAGGTAGCAGCAGAAGAAGCAGATGTGCGTGGTACCCTGTAATCACTGCTTACAGCAACCTGGTTTGGTGGCCAAAATAGTACCCACCAACGGTATCGGCTGAGTGTTTTCTTGTCTGAGCAGTTTCTTGTGACTTGTGTTGGAGAACTGGCCTGGGAGGAGCAGCTGGGGAGAGTGGATTTGGAAGGAGCTTTGCCAAGCTCCTAAATTTCTAGGTTGAGTGTTTTTCACTTCTCCTTGTTTTGAGACGGTCTTTGTTCTTTTCAGTAATCCCCTCATTTTCATGCTCTTCATACTTTCCTGTAAAGAAGGAATTTATTTCCAAGGAACTGCAGGTTGTGCACCAGTCTTTAAACAGTAACAATTTCTGGCTTAGCCCTTTGTAGACTTCTGATTTACCTTGTGTGTTGTTTTTTGATTCACTAGGAAAAAAATATTCTGCTACGTAAAAATAATACAATTATAACAACGGGATATTGTCTCATAGAACAAAGTGTAATAATTACCATCTGAACAAATTTGTCGGCTTTTATTAGAGTTAAAATGCACATTCAGATGGAACATTCTTTATACTATAGACAGCTGAATTTAAAATGTACCAGCTAAGGTCCTTTTCCAGTTTTTTGAAATTGGAAACCAGTGTGTTCCATTGCATCATTCCCTGCGAGTATGAGGCAGCCTTTCAGGTTGGAAACTACTTTAATCTGCCCTGCTCGTCGGCCGTGTGATGTGCGATTCCTGCCTGCTGCTTTGCAGTGCAGCGCATAGGAGGCAGAACAGATACTCCTCGGGGTGTGGCTCTGCCCTGATTTTACCTGCAGCCCCTCAGCTACATAGCACAACTGTTAATCTGCCAGTGGCCCACACAACACCTCACTCCGCCATCCACACCTGAAGGCGCTAAGGGAGTCATAAAACAAGCTGCTTTCTTGGGTTGCTAGGGAGTGGCAGCACGAAAGCTCTCTTTGGAGTGGGATTATGGGATATAAGCCATGCACCTACGCAATCCTCTGCATTTAATTTCCCTGATTTATTAGTGTGAGCTTCTTGCACCTTCAGGGATGGTGTATTATCTTCCGTTTTTGTAAAAGGGGAATACCCATCGTTCTGTCCTCTGTTTGCTGACTGGCAGCCAGAGCAAAACCGATGGCTATGGAAGGTTGAGCGGTGGGTTGGTTGCAGAGCGGAGCTTTGGAAACAGATTGAACTGCGGTGGTATTGCTGCTCCTTTCAGACTTTATAACTGAAAGATGCCATTGGACACAGTGGGGATTTAGAGCCCTTGAAGTCCCGATTGCTCCACAACAGAGAGAAATTTCCAAGAGGAGCTTTAATCCAATGGCTGGGACTTCCAGGCTCCCCGTTCTGCAGGGATGCTCGGAGGGAGAATTGTTCTGACTGTGGCTTCCCGGGATTTGAGGCTCTCTGCCCTGTCACAGGGGATTTGCTCTGCCCCTGGGGCTGCTCTCCAGGATGGGTGCCAGCAGGAGGAGCCTCCGGCAGCTGAGGCAGCTTCTGCTTCTGTTTCACCTGGGCAGAAAGGGAGACGAGAAATTCACTGGAGATGCTCTGCATAGAATTCTGCTGTCTCATGGCAAGTTCTGACTTCTGGTCATCTGAAGTGGGTCAGTACAAATCACTCTCTGTGGGCAACCACTGACAGCCGCAACGTGTTTCTGAGAGGCTGTTTAAGAAAATGATAAACTGAGAGGGAATTAGCTGTTGCCTGTTTGTCAGAAGTTTTCAGTGGTACAAAATGCAGCTTTGCTATTTCTCCATGGCTGTCCCAGTTTCTACTTAAAAGAAAAAAAAATTCTTTTCGATAAAGAGGCTCCTGACAGGCAATTATTGTAACGCTGGCACATATTTTCCTTTCTCAAAATTGGCTCGCTGAAGCGAGCCAAGATTACAACACTTTTTGGAATCTATTGGTCAGAGGTATGGAGCTGGCTTTCTTGTAACTTTTCTAGTTCTTCTTGGCTTGGGACAGAGTAGGGATGCCAAAAGGTAGAGGCGTAAAAATCTTTCCTTTTGAAGTTAATCAAATAATTTCAACATTTCTCACCTCTACCTTAAGACTGTTGGGATTAATCCAGTGGCATATGGTAACCTTGAAAGACCTCCAGCACACATATCAGAGTTGTCTCTCTGGTTTTAATATGTATGAATTCTCCCCTGCAATCTTTCCTCATTCTTGATGACGTTAACAAATCACTGTACAGCTCTGTAGTATTTCTCTAGAGGTTCCCCAAAGCAGCAGCAGCCGTGGCCATCTGAAGAGTGCTGAAAGATTGTGGCACTGTGTGTGCACTCTCAAATCTGTGCATTCGCAGGGTGACATGGAGGCCTGAGCAGGGAGCCTGTGATGAAATACTTGGGCTCACACATGAAATGTAAAGTTGCTTTCTTCATTTGCAGCCGTTCTTACTTTTCAGACTTGCTGTTCACATACAAGGTAACAGGGAGAAAACCTTAAAATGACTCTGAGCACCGTAGGGAGAAGTACAAGGAAGAGTTTTTGGAACTCCTGAGCTACAAGACGTGTGCCTGTCCTGAGGAGGAGGCCCTGTTGGGAGCAGTTTAAAAGCAAGGGACATGGTAGAGCTGGATGGTTCAGTGTTGGGGTGCAAACCTAGGAATTGGTGGCTTTATGACCAAGTTGTTGTCACTGCTTTGCCACAGACTTTCTGTGTGATCCCAGGCAAATTGCTAAAAGTTTCTGTGACTAGGGTTGTGAGTTTTGAAATATGTATTTTAAAAAGACCATTTAAAAAAAAAAAAAAAAGGCCACTACGTTGGAGCAGGCCAGCCTGTTTATACTTGCACAGTAACTTGAGCAGCAACTGGTTTGTCCATAGTTAAACCTCCCAGACTTTTAGTTCCTAACCTCAGGAACAGGACTAATTGTTTTTCATCACCTGACAAAAAGTATTGAGAGGATGAAAGGTTGTGAAGTTGCCTTTAAATTCAGGTGTGGGGAGAGTGAAATTGTAGAGAAACTGGATATATCGCACCGAATTAGGGAGGCTAAGACAATTCCTTCATCCCTGAAGATACTCTCCCACCTTGGTGCAAGACAATGAAGGTAAGCCAAAGGAGGGGGGGAACAGGCCATAAGCAGCCTCTGAATTACTGCCTTTTATCCAAAAGACCTGTTAAGTCTGTAAGATTTTAATGAAAAAGACCTTTGAGGTCATCTTGTTCCAACACTGGATTATTGGGATCAGAAGGCACAGAGATCTCAGACACTTGGCTTTGCTTTGCCACCCAAATAAGGAGGTTTTTTTCTGCTCCTGAGGTAGGAGGGTTTACCCACTGAGCTCTTGGAGCAGCAAGATGAGAAAATCAAAACAGCAGTGATGAGCAAAGAAGTTAATGTAAAAGAAAAACAGATGCAAGCCTTCGTCTAAGAACTAAACTGATACGGAACTGATTTTTTTTTCTTCCCCTGAACTTGAAAAACAATTCTAGTCATTGTGATTATACCTTATGGGTGTTTTGTGGCTGGATGGATCCAGAATAAGAAAGTTCTGAAGCTCTTCAAGAAAGTCCGTTGTGGTATCAGCCACCCGGTAGTCCAGATTACGGCTGCAGTTAAATTCAGATAAAAATCTGTACTTGCTTTGATTCAGCAAAGCAATTAAACATGTGCTTTAGATCCACTTGGGATTTGAGTGTAACCTTAAAGTTAAGCATGTACTTAACATTTTGCTGAGCTGGGGCCTGAGTATTTAACCCTTGCTAGAATATAAACTCCTTTCTAATGAGTGTTGGCGTATAATAGGCCTGTTTCTCAATAATGTTTGATTTTTTGCAACCTAGAAGTCTTTCTCTCAGCTTCAGTGGGCTTTGGATCAGGGCCCAAGAATGCAATCCAGAAATAATAATTTACCGTATTTACATTGCATGTAAATTATATATGAAGAAATGAAACGGCATAATGAATCAACCACAGGGGCTTTTCTTCCAGTCTGATACCAGAAGAAAAAAAGCCTGGAGGCAGCTCACAACTTTTCTTACTAATACTCTTGAGCCCTTCTCTTATTAAGTCTTCTGTTTTCTCTGGCAAAGCCTCCCCTAATGTTACCCTCAGTACAACCTTCTTAGTCCATAAATGAGATTCTGATTCTGCTCTTATTAAAACGTACCATTGAGCGCAGGGTTTACTGGTGGGAAAATCCCATTAAGTATTTCTGAAATACCCTTTAACTGCTTGATTTTTAAGATGATAGGCAAAACTTCACACTCCTCAGAATTATATGTACGATAGCTGATACTTACGTTCGCCACTCTGGCAATATTAAGGGAAGAAAGTCTTGTGTTTTAATGCCTGTGCTGTCTGAAGGGTGTGGAGGGCCCTAATGTTAATATAAATTGGAGCTTACTGAGGTTTTGAACCTGTCTTGTTCTGTCTGTGAGAATATATTACGGGGATGAAGCAGCCCAGGATTCAGTCCTTACACCTGACAAATGTAAGAGTGAATCAACAGGTCCAAGCTGAAGCTCATAAAACAAGGATATATTTTATATGCAAAAGGCTTCACCTTTCAGATGTGCAGTCTAGGGGCTGTCTGTTTCTCTGCGCTGCCACAGGGGCCTAACGTGCGTTGTATGTGCGGCACGGCTCCTCGCCTTCCGTGGCTGCGTATGTGCAGTGAAGGGCTTTCTAGGCAGAGCTTCTAGTCCAAAGAGCTTAAACAGAGATGTTGCAATAGTTCCTACTGCTTTCATCACTGGAGTCTGTGGCTTTGTTTATTCCTTTGTGGTCTATGTTTTCTTCCCCAGAAAGATCTCAGTGTTTTTCCTCCTTTGTTGTCAGTCTCTGAGATGGCTGATCCATGGTCCTCCTAACTGAATTCACGGAGTCTCTGAATACTTTTAGCCTGAACTAATGCTTCGGATCTAATCTCTGGGAGCGGGTTTGAACTTTGATTCAAAATCTGTTCCTTGGGCTAGGTAAAACATGGCTGCAAAATGCATAGCTCTTCTTTTGCCAGTTATTATTACTCCATTTGGTGAAACATTAGAGTAAGAGTATATTCATAAATAAATTTAAAAGGATTAATGCATGATGAATAGACTGTGTAAGCATATTACAGGCATGGTTATTATGTGATATAGGTGATCATAAGTCATGGTTAAATGCAACCTATTGACCAACTGGACTCTATAAAAGTCTCTAACAAGACATTAGCCACTTGTTAACAGAGCTAGTAATCATTTATTGATCTTACATGCAGTATTTATACATCCGCCACCCTAGAAAGTGTGGAATTCAATTCCAGGATCTACTTTCAAGTCCCACTTACTATAATGGGTGGCACAAATCTCTCACTTACGTATGTTTAACTGTCAGATATGGTCAGGACCGGTAATAGGTGAATGCTGTCCTCAGGTGCATGATGGTCTTGGGCTGTAGCACCGTGAGTATTATTAATACCGGGTTGCCTGTGTTGGAGCTATGCAGAAAGAAGCAACTCGGGTTCTGTGAAGCATGTTGATAATTTTACATTTGGTTTTGTTCAGATTAGAAGCTATTTTGAAAATCTCCACTAACAGGTATTGAGACCATCATCGGGGCAGTCCAAGCGATGGGCTTCCTGTGAGACCAGGACTAGAAGTCTTCAGGTCCTCATTTCTGCAGAAGTCCAAGTAGACTGATCTGCCAAGGCTCAGACAGATCGCAAAGCTTACGTGCAAAATGAGGTAGACTAACCCATCTCTGCTGAATCTTTCTGTTTGAAAGAAATAGTAATTTCCGAAAGAAGTGTTGAGCTTGAATTTTTCTACCAAGCTTTCTTAGTCCCATCCAAGCACAAGTGAGAAAGCAGAGTGAACCATCCCAACCCAGTGAGATAAAAGGCAAATAAGGCCCCCAAAAGTCAGAGTAACAATGTTAGAAATACTCCAGTGGCCAGAGATTTGGTAATCCTCTCTCTTTAAGAGATGGGTAGCTGTTAAAAGAGGGTCAAATGGTCAGAGTGGGTTAGGCAGGGAGAAGGAATAAAAAGGTGAAAGGTGCAGGAAAATGAAAGAGAAAGGAAGAGAGCAGTGAGGAGTGGGGAAAGGGACAGACGGTGAAGGAATCACCCTTGTCAAAGTAAGGCAGCGCAATAATAAATATCTTGGAAAACCCATAATGCACTCCTGCAGTGTAGAATGACATTAGGAAGAGGCCTGCATTTCTCTCCTCCTCCTTCTAGTAGGAGAAATTAGTGATTTTATCATGAGAGTGAGAAAAAAATGATGGAGTGGCACATCCATGAAGCAATACAGTGAGGAAATAGAAGGCACAGAGCCCTGGAGGCTCGGAGAGGATGGCCCTTATTTCTCTGTCTCGCTGTGTTCCTCTGGCTCTGGGACTCAGAGCACACACAGCCCATCTGATTTAATAAAGGCAGGAAGCAAGCGGTGACGGAGCCATGAGAGACTGCAGATAGGGGTTGAAGAAGGGTCAAACTCATTAGTCATATGATGTGATGTAGTGCGTGGGGAGGGGGAGAAGCTTCGAGGGTTAAGAGGAGTGGAAATAGTTACAGCACTCGAAAAATTGATGTTAACATAGCTGACCTGAATGCTGTGCTGCAGTGTGACTTTTAGGGGTAAGGACAACATCCTGGCCTTTCATCCTTTCCGTTTTCTCACTTTGGGTCATGATTTTATAGTTCCATTCTTTATAGCCTTTTTCAATATTACTAAGAGATGGCTATATTTAGTGTTTGAGGCACACAGGGACTCAAATCAGGGGTCCCTGCAGGGCTATTGCTCCTTCAGGGTCAAAACATCTGTCCTTCAAAAACTGATGCTTCCTCCTAGTTGTAGCAAGGGCTAAGTGTAAGCTTCTCAAACTGTGTATTCCTCATTCAGCAAGACTTGAACTGAACCTTTCACTCGTGTGCAGAGGTCCTTCAGAGGATATTTGTTGACCATGGCAAGTGATGAAGCATAAACTAGAGAGATAACAAGGGAGAATAAGCACAGCCACGGCCCACACATTCGTTCCTCTTGCTCTGTGAGGAACCTAATGAAAGATGTCGGGACGGCCGCTCTGTGCAGTGGAGTTTTCCCTGTGTCTTTGGAGCAAGAGCAGCACGGGCAGCTGCCCTGGTGCCGATCCTGGGGGAAGGTGGTCAGTTAATACCCCGTAAGAGGGTGCCGTGCTTAACGCCTGCGCTGCAGCATGCCGCAGAGAGCTAAAGAATGATCACAAATACACGTCACCACTGTTATTAATGAACTTTCCTGAATATAGATTCATTAAATGCACATTAATATTTTAAAAAGTGGTTTCCATTGTTCATTCCAGGAGGAGGTTCAGGAGTTCTAGGTACTGGGTTGCACTGCAGGACCAACTTCCCTCATGGCAACAGATCTGTTTGTTTCTAATGTTGCCTATTTTTGATTGAAAACAAGGGTTATTTTTTTTTTAAATATGAAACTAAAAACAGGCATTATAGGCATCATGTCAGAAAACGATGAGAACAGATCTGAACTTTCCCTCAGAGATGTTTATTGAAGTTTAAGGTTTTTTATCACTCCCTCTTTCTTGCTGTGGAAGGAAATCCTAAAATAGCGCAGTCAGAACTTTTTTTCTCAGCATGTTTCTGGTTCAGCAAGGAGTTACAATTATTGAGTCATAAAGGGTGGGAAAATGCAATTTTTAAGTGAAAATATTTTCCTAATTTTTCTCCTTCCTAATTTCTCTGAAGTTTAAAAGATATCTGCAAAATTCAAAATCTTACGTGCAACTTCTGCAGCTGGCTAGAGCAGGTCACGTTCCCTGAAGTCTCCGTTTCTCTCCTCAGCTAAATAAGTAAATTTAATTTGGTGAAAACTCAGCCTGTACTAAACATTATAAACTCACCAGTCCTAAAGATAATTTTTCATTCTTCAGTGCCTCTTGCATCAGTATTGTCTCAAATAAATGGGCTGATGAATGAGAAGGATCAGGCTGTTAGCTGCTGTAGGATTAGTGAAACTATGCGGATTGACGCCCTCTCAATAGCTTGTCCTGAGCTTATAACAGCATCTATAGTTGAACGCAATATCTTTTATAGAGTTTTCCCTCTCTCGGGGCTACTTTGTCAGAGCTCTGCAGAAAATGGCAGACGGCCTTCTGTGGACCTTTCAGGAACCCGAAAACTCACATCAGGCTTCAAGCGCTGGCTCTACCTAGAGTAGGGTAGAAATGGGACTGACAGAATATATATTAGGCTGACTAATGGAGGAAGGCTGTATTTTTCATACTTAAGCAATGGTTACAAGTACTAGTGATAAATGGTGAATTAATGCTTATTAGATATGCTGAACGGTTTAGAGCTGCAGCTGAAATCCTGGGAATGTAGATACTATCAATTGATGGATTAGTTGTAATCTCATAACGAGCACTGTATGGCTAGACTGTTTGAAATGCAACATTCGGAATAGATTTCGTTGCTTGTTTGGCCTGCTGTGCGTTCAAATACACCAAAGGTATCAAAACAACAGACCAAGCCTGCAATTGTAGCAGAAATGATGTAGCTATGGATATAGGTTCTGGCTTTCTCTGTGCACCAAAGTCTGGTTCCCACCTCAGGTAGGAAGTCTATATGTAGCTATAGAGTTAGGATCATGACAGTGATCATGAGAGTGAACGCTAAGCCTGGTATGCTTCGAGTGCCGTGATGTTTTGTCATCCCGATGCTTGTGATGTTTAGGCCAAACATTTAGCCATAAAACATCATACCGTTTAGCATGGTTTTTCCTTATCCTGTAATCTACTACGTTTACCTCAGTATTCCTCTGTTGACAGTGGCAAGACCATATTCGTCTCTTTATGTTTTTTAATATATTATTATTTTACTTACACTTTGGAAAGGCACCTGCAGCGTTCTGGGAATAGATGCAGACCCACTGAACAGTAATGATTTGTGCTGTACACTGTCTGCTCTGTTGTAATTAGGGTTTTCTCCCTTCCTCCTTCAACCCCCTGGACTAACGTGTCCTCTTTGCCGCCTTCACTAAGTCAGACAAACATGTTTCTTGGAAGGTCAGTGTAACCTGTAGGAAATTCCTTCTGTCTCTGAGCTGGCTCATTCATCACTAGTCATAACCATTCTGGAATGTGAACTCGTAGTCTGTTATCTGGCTACTGCTAGTGATGATGCCTGGAGACGACAGCTTGGTTTTCAAAAGCTAGGTTGACCCTGAGGGGTGAGGAAAACTTGTTTTGACAGACCAAACATGACACAGAAGCAGAGCAAGTGCCAATATGTGCAGGAACAAGGTGTTATTTTCGCAAGGTGGATTTTTTTTTTCCCCCAACTGGGGAAAACACAGCAATGTATGGGAAACAAAATATTCTGTGTGTTTTTTCCTTCCCCAAAAATGCAATTAAAGCAGAAAGGCTATCTGTGTGTATTTTGACTGAGAGAAAAAAAGAATGAAACAGGTTCATCTGGGAAGAGAACTAGGTGTGTCCTTCTCTCATCCCTCTGTCCTGGGACGGCAGTGGACCAGGTGAACGGTGGAGTGGTTAATGAGTTATCGCTCCCGAGACCTATCTGATGTTTGGCCCTTTTTCTCTATTCCCCTTCCCCGCTTGTCCGTTTGGAGCATGATCTCTCTGTTTGGGGTCTCGCGTGGGGAGGCTTTTGGCCTGGTTGCTGCTTCTTACACTAGAGTACTATAAAGAATGACAACAATCTCAACTCTTGACCCTGGTGCGATTATTGTTCCTACATGTTCCGCTTTCCTCAAAGACATAACAAAACAGATGACTCTCTATATTTTAAAATGTCAGACTGACATTGTGGCATTAATATAATTTAAGCCAAACATTGCCAGTTAATTCGCTTTGCTTTCTACTCTCTTAATGTCTTGCATTCCTTGTTTGTGGTGCTCAAAGAAAGTCATGTGGTTCCACGACACCCTTGATCCCGCTAAGCCAGGGTTTCCAAGTGTTCCAAATCTGAGCAGCCGGATGCTTCTTCCTTCACTTGTGCATGGCCTATCCTCTGTCAGGGAGCTGACTGTCACTGCGTGCATCAGAACGAAGAAAATGTCTCTCCTGCTAGAGCCACGGTATGATACGGCTCTTTTTCAAGAAGAGTGCTTCTCTGTGGGAACCAGGATTGTCACTGAACTGTGAAGGGAGAAGCAAAATGCTGAGGCAAAGCACCCCACAGGTAAGAATAACGTTTGTGAAAACCAAGAGCGGAATTTGCTTCTGGGGAGTAGCGCCTCTTTTTTTTTTTTTTTAATGACATCTGCTGTAGACTGGTTTTAAAGTATCTGGTTCTGTGTGCTGCTAACACACTTGATGGACCTACGTGGTATTCTAAAATGTAAGCCATAAAGAAGATCTTCAGCTGTTTTAGCAGCAGTTTAGGTCTTACAGAAACCTGTGTTTAAAGGCAGAACCCGAAAATATTTAGATAAGCAGACAAGTTATGCACAGATATAGTAGTCCCTTTCATAGTCTCTCTAAAGTACTATAGAAGGCTGAAGACATCTTTCACGACTTCAGTGTGAAGCTGAAAAACACTTGCTGAAGACTTAGCAACATGCTGTGATTGTGATAAATTAAGATGGTTTATGTTTTAATACTGACAAGTCGCTTCCTCTTCATGCTAGAACCAATAATGACCTCAAAGTGGTGTCAAGGGGAGAGGCAGCATCTTTTCATGATTGGTGGGAGAGAAGCAGTGGGAAAGTACAGTCATGGGCAGTCCCATGCAGGGTGCTCCTCTGTGTAACTCGGCAGTGTCCTCCAAGGTTAATTCCACCGCACAGCTGCAGTGCTTGGGGCGATAAGGATGCATTAAATGAAAAGGGATTTCCCTCTTTGGGAATCAAATTAGAGCAGTCCAGATCAGGCCGGTTCTTTTATCTCTTTCTCACCCCAACAGGAAGTTTAGACACAAGTCCCCAAAGGTCCTTTTCTGGTCAGAAACATCTGCAGGGCACTGAACTGAAAGGAGTGTGGGGATGGTGCTAATAGCCTTACTGTTAACAGTTGAGATGATAGAAACTAAGTAGCCGTGTCTTGTGAGAAAAATGAGGAGGCTAAACATACAGACACTAGAGACTGCTCAGAGTCATGGATTAATCCCAGGCGTGAATGGCAGAATTGGTCCTAAGGAGGAGAGCTGCCAACAGTAGCACTGTCATTGCAGTAGTACGTTCTCTAGCACATGAGAGGCCCTGAATCTTTGACCTCTATGCAAAGACCTCAAAATAAAGAAGGAAAAGAAAGAGTACAGCTGAAACAAAACATATTTCTCTTGTGAAGTTTACTGTCTGAGCGTGGGTCAGACACAATGTGTTCAAGAGAGTTCTTTGATTCAGTGTTACTCCATAGAGAAAGAACAAAAATAACTCCCTTGGAAGCAGAAAACGCAATGGCTGGCTGGTGGCTGGGTG
The DNA here is from genome assembly GCF_965183815.1 of Platalea leucorodia. Lineage (NCBI taxonomy): Eukaryota > Metazoa > Chordata > Aves > Pelecaniformes > Threskiornithidae > Platalea > Platalea leucorodia. Next base: position 14,193,127 of record NC_138834.1, read on the forward strand.
GGATTTTCAGCACAGACTTCATTCCTGATAAAAATGAATGAATGTTGATCTGTAACTTGAGTGAAAGGAGTTGGTGGTCTCAGTCCAATCCTGATTAGATCAGAATTCACAGCATTAGAAAATCAGCAGTGACCTTGCTACTGTAGTCGGTGGAGTTGCAATAGCTGATGAGGAACGAACTCTCCTGATGCAAAACTGAACTGCTTCTCTCTAAGGTAGGCCATGAGGCTCAGCTTCAGAAGTCTGTTTCCATCATACAAACAAAGCATTCCTCGTACTGGCGCATCAGTTCTTTATGTATGTTTGCTGGCATCAAGACTTGTAAGACTTTGTTCTTTTCCCTGTATCAGACCTATAAAACCCTCCAGGGACTAGCTGTATTCACCACTAAATCCTATAGAACTGTCTGGTAGCTGATGTAGCAGAACCTCACTCCAGTAAGTGGCATAAAAAGTAGCAGTGATGAGGTGCCTCTCTCTTGTTTTTTTCCTGTGTGCGCTAAAACCACCTTTTAAAATTGGTTCTGCTGAAGGTCACTTGAATATGGCCAGTGCTATAGAAACCTCTAATGCTTTTTGCAACAGTAATGCCTTCATTGTCTATGCAGCTAAATTGCAATCAGAAATCCAGATGTTCGTCTGAAAGGGAGGCCATGGTGGAGCATTATTTACCTTACAACTGACACCAGAGATGCTAGCAACAGCAGCGCACTTATCACAGTTTTGGCATTAATTCCATGAAAATAATGGACCAAATTCATCACTGATAAAACTCCATTGTTTTAGTGGAGTTACACAAGAAGAGACATTGCTGCCCCTCTTATTGGAAGGGGTAGAAAAAGATTTTGTCTCCTTTGATACCAAGACAAATGGTCTTTAATCTCAACTGGCACACGTGAACAATTGGCACACGTGAACAATTATCAGCTTTTCAAAACTAATACATACAAAACAAGACAATAATCGTAAGGTTGCCAAGTGACATCCTTAGATCATTTCCACCGTCTTTTGTTGTCTTCGTTCTTTGGCCAGAATTCCTTTGGTCTCATTGATGTTGCTCTCTGTGCATCCCGTCATTTATTCTGTTCGACAGCCAGCGTCAGATACTGAGAAATCCAGCAAAGAAAGGCAGAGGTCAGACTTGTGACATCTTTTGAGCTATGTATGTTTATGTAACCCAGCAGGGTTCATTTCCATCAAAGATGGAAAGAGCATGTATCGCTGCTGCTGTGAGTTACGGTGGGAGCATGGTTGAAAGGGTTGGAAAGAACCGTTAAGGAGGCAGCTCTCTGCTGTGTCTGCAGGTCTCGTACCGTACTTTTCTCACTGGCCTCTTATGAGGGCCCATTCTATTTATGTATGGCTTGTTAGAAGCGTATCTGCTAAATAAATGATGGCGGAAAGGAAGAGTGAAAACCTGTAGCAACCCAGTGTGAAGACACTAATACTTAGCAGTGGGTGAATCTTTATGGTAGCTCTTCCGTGGTTGCAGCAACAGAGGGAAAGGAGGAAAAGCAACGAGAGCGTGTTGGGCGCATGCTGGAAAACTCATGGAACTGCTGGGCCTGGTACGCGTGTGGAAGAATTTTAGAAGCCTGTTCCTGCTTTTCTTCCCAGACTCGGCCACTCTTTGATGCATAGCCATGGCAGAGAGACCTCAGTCTTTGCTTCCAGTTGAGAGCAAATTGTCCTTTTCTTCTCCTAGCTCCCTGGTTAGTTTTTCTGAGCAAAGCATAGCATCAGTTCTGCCCACAGGAGCTGGCGCTTGTCCCTTGGGAAAGTGTGGCTAAGGTGGACTTGTTGCTAGGGCCTGCAGAGTGACGGTTCTCTTTTTCTTGACATTTCGTTGGTGGAACTTTCTGGTCTTTTCTGTGCCTTTCTGGAGGAGGCACTCTACAGGAGTTACTCAGGAAGATTTTCTGGGCTGTGATGTGCAGGAGGTCACATTAACTGAACTCATTGTTCCTCTGATTTCCTAAGTTAAGATCTGGCAATAACTAGGTAGTTATTACCTGCTTCTGATTTGGCTAAGGCCAGTGAGGTGGCTCCTGATCTTAATCCTGATTTCCATGCGCATGCTATGACACTTTCAATTAAATACACATGCTGGCAACAAAGATGAAACTTTCATTTATGTAAGTGTTAGGAACGTGTTTTGTGAATGCTTGAAATGTGCTTTGAGACCCATGCATAGAAGCTGCCAGATTTATTCAACATACCAAAACCCCACAATGAATAACTCTAAAAACATATATACGTTTGATATTAATCTTGTACTCCTCCCATTCTTGTCAACGGTAACAAAGGCCTATGGATGCTGCCATCGTGGAAAACCAACAGCGCCAGCAAAACTGGAACACTGGGCACAAACTCACAATTCATTCCCTGGACTTTGCTATTCTTTCTCATGGCTCTAAATGGGAGAGGAAACTGGAGATTTTCTTTAAAGACAAGCATTCACAGGTGACTGAAATACTGCTCCTTTATTTATTTAGTTAGTTAGCTACTTAAGGTTTGCTGTCTGCACTCCTGATCTAGTCAGACTCCAGCAAATGAGGTAATGGTCTCCGTGTGAAGTCAGTTCAGAATATGTTCACTCTACCAGAACCTCCCTTGCAGATAGTAAATCACCATCCCAAACAGGTCGAGGACAGCTTGGTTAGATAACAGCTCTTTGCGTTAGATGGTAACTATCAGTCCCTACCACAATGAAGTCCGGCTGCTGAGTAAACATTCAGGGAAACATTTTTCTTGTCCTGCAGAGCTTGCAGTCCCAATAGACAAGAGGGAAAGGGGGAGTCTGAAGAAAAACAGAAGCTAAGTTGCTCAGCCAACCGTGCTCATCAAGTCTGTGGTGGAGCTTGGACCTGAATGCAGGTTACCTGACTTTCAGTAAAGTGTCTTAATGTATAGGTTCAGTATCGCTCTTCCAGAGCATTTCGTCACTGTAGCAGACCTAGGGAGACCTGAGTGCAGCTCTGGTTTAAGGTCACACAGGTAAATAGATGTGATGGCCTTGCATGAGTGTAAAAGGCGGATCTACGAGGAGAAAAGTTTGAAATGAAACAGCTTGACATGACCAGTAGATGACCAGGAAAGCAGGAAGTAGCCCTTTCACATACAGAGCAGCACTAGACTGGTCACTGGCATTAGTTTTCACAGCATTTCACCTGGCTTGAGAGCCCTGTTGCTCTTTTGTAAGCATTCTCGTTCGTTCCAAAGTGATTCTGAAAACTATAAAAACTTTTTTTTTGGTGTAGAACTATTTTCCTGAGCACACACAGTGGTCAGAAAGCTGATTAAGACAGTCTGAGCATCTTAGCCAGTAACACAGCCATAGCTGCTTTCCTGTGACTGGAATTAAGAATCCAGACGATGTGTTCAAGATTTATGGTTTCCACCGGGGTTTATGCTGCTGATGTTCGTTGTGCTTCACGCAACATATTACATCCCATTATAAACTCTGTCAGGAGAAGAGAAAATAAAGCCATTGTCTCCTGGAAAACCCTGCCTATCCAGTCACCCTTCAGTGGAAGACGTGAATGTGTAAATATCGCAGAATGTGATGTGTAGCTGGAGGCTATTGAGGTTGGTTTTGGGGAAAGGAGAAGGGGATTAGAATGTGTCAGTAACAGAAGGAGAAGATGTAATAAAGAAGTTGGAAGTTACTCACAAAAACAGGCTTTGGCCTGTAACTAAAGAAAGATTGTGAACAGACATAAGATGGTTCTTTTCCAGAAATCTTGACCCCTGGAGTCTCTTCTGCAGCGGAGTTATTCAGAGAGTGATTTTCTGAGGTCAGAGACTGATTCCAGGTTTTTGTCTTTCTTTGAATACTTAAATGGGCAACAAAATGTACAGAGGGCTGCATTCACCCCCAGAATTACAGTGCACGGGTCATTTGCTCCCTGTATGCATCAAGGTGGATTTTGGTCTTGCTGTCCTGCTCCTCATGGTGAGATACGCAGAATGTAATTCCTGCGACAGGACACAAGGAAGTGGAATGAAGCTACATCGGGGAGGTTCAGATTGGACGTGAGGAAAAGATTCTTCACTGGGAGAGTGGTCGGTCACTGGACCAGGCTCCCCAGGGACATGGTCACGGCACCAAGCCTGTCAGAGTTCAAGGCACATCTGAATGATGCTCTTAGTCATAGGATTTAGTTTTAGGTAGTCCTGTGAGGAGCAGGGAGTTGGACTCAATGATCCTTATGGATCCCTTCCAACTTGAGAGATTCTATGATTCTCTGCTAAGAATGGCATCTTCAGTTAAATTCCACTCGCCCATCGTAGGCGTAGGTGTACCCTCAGAAGTTATATCCAGGATAAATTCAGAGCAGGTTTATTATAGGTGAGCTTCCTGTAATAATGGATTTGTTGCAGTAAATATTTTTCATCTCGGTGTCACACAGTTTGTTTGTGTGAAGGGAACATTGGATGAGAAGTAGAACAAGAGCTTTCTCTTGATTTTACCACTAACTTGCTGTGTGTGACAACAGGCAAGTCACTTCTGTTTTCTCTATCTAATGACTGTTAAAGTCATAAATCCTATAGGGACTCCTCTGCCACTGAGGGGTCCTCGCCTGAGTTAGTGTCCCAAGCACTACTGAAATATAAAGGTGAACTAATGAGGTAAACCTGTTCTTTCTCTGTGCTAAAGTGTAAACAAAACTATGTCATTTCTTATAGCAATTTGATCATGATTTGGGATTTTTTAATATATTATTTTCTTTTGGTTAAGAATGCAAAATCCCAGTGTTTTACAACATCTGCTGCTGTCAACCCTACCGTTGTCTCATTGACCACCAGTATATTTGTAAGGCTGTTGGGCACAGCGTCTCAAAGTCCCAATGGACCGCTTTGCAAGGCCTCACTTCCACTGGTGTTCTGGAAGCACAGTTGAGGGAGCTTTGGGCGTAGAAGCTCCCAATCGCTGGATGTATGTGTGTAGGTCAGCAGCAATTCATTCCCTTTCTTGCAAGGGTAGAGGAGAAAAACTGGCCAAATTCTCCTCATCTGGCTCTTTGTTGTCCAGGCAAAGATGAGGCTGAATGATATGCCCATCCCTTGCCACCATGGAGTTTTTTCTGTGTATCTCAGGCTTTGTCATAATAGGATGGGTCACTGCGGTTGTATGGGAAGGAGGGTAAGTGAGGGGATAGATGCTTCCTGCTGTACAGGGCTCTCCAACAACGGCACAGAATTTTACCTGAAGAGTGTATGCACTTAGAAACGCATTGCTCTAAGTAGAGCTGAGGGAAGCTGGAGATTGGAAACATTAAAATACCACAGCGAAGGCTGCTCTTGCAGTATTTATGATCAGAATGAAAGCAGAATGTACCAGAAAGCTTCTGTTGGTGTCTCTTAACTCTTCTCACAAGGTTTCCCATCCTTCATCCTCGAGAGCCTGGGATAATTTGGATAGACTTCAACTACACACCCAAACTTTGTGTGATTATCTGTACTGAACATCTGACCTCTTTTGAGGTTTGGACATCTTTGGGCAAATGGAATCTAACAGCGATAAAATCAGGCTTTATTTTTCATGCCTGAACTTCAAAAGTCCTTGTTTTGGTTAACGAAGCTGTGGTGTGCTCGTGGGTTTTTGTGTGCCTCTGTATCTCTTGGCGTGGCCAAATCTCTTGCTAAGAATAGTGCTTGTTGCTTGTGTGCTGCCCGTTATTTGTTCACAGATCCATCACTAAATGACCCTGTTTTCTATTCAGATAGAAATGTTCTCCTTCCTTGTATTTCCTGGATGCCTTATGGGACTGAATTTTATCCCATGGCGGTGTTTGCAAACTAGTGATTCAGACCTTCTTTTCCATTGTTGCTTGTCCATTTGTATTTGTGCTGTGGAGTTTATTACCTCTCACAAGAAAAGCAGCTCCTCAGTTGCCGTAAAAGATTACAATTCCAAAGGCCTCAATTAAACTATGAGAAATTACACTAGCTGAGGATTTAGATATTAATTTTTTTTTTATTCCCCAATTTAAATTGAATAAGTGAAACAGTTAAAGGAGAGTGATAAATGACCACTAGTGAGTAGTAAGAAATTGCTGTTATGATTCTTTCACATCCTGTGTTTGTCATGCCAAAGGTCCCAAAACTTTTCTGGATATTTTTATAAATCATCTCAATATTTGCAAAATGTAATTGCTTCTTGAATTACACCAAAGCAAACTCACTGGGATTGATGGGCCTTTGACCTACAAATTGCGTAGCTATTTATACCAGAGCAAAGTGGAGGTGAAATCGGACCTTCCTGATCTGGCAACATTTTTGTCTCCACTTTGAACTGATTTTATTGGAGAGAAATGACCAGACAAGATATTGTACGTTATATATGATTCAGTGAACCCTCGCCTCTGCCTGTGTCTGTCTGCTTTTGTAGTAATGCAAACAGTTCAAAAGTCTCTGTACTCGGAGAGAAGCTAAGCAGATGTGGGGGAAAAAGAAACGACTGTGTCTGGGGCATAGTCTTCTACTTGCTTACACCATTGTAGCTCCACTGAACCCCATGGAGCTGTTCTGGAGTAAACGGGGTGTGGGATCAGCATCCTTTCTGCGGGTTCAAATGCTTACAGATCCCCTCACTACTGAAAGTGCATTGTATAAACAAATCAGGGACAGGACACGTGGCAGAGAGGAGGTGGAGGGAGAAAACAGACTAGACTGACAGACAGACAGGGTTCCATAGACAGCCAGACAACAATTATAAATAGCACCCTTTTGAGGTCTGTTTGATGTGTTGCCCAAGGCCAGGTGGAAAATCTTTCCGTTGCTGCCTCTTCAACTAATCGCTTTCCCCTCATTTTTCAATAAAGATTCCAAGTTTGGTCACTTCTTTGGCACATTTGTTTCCCATTAGAATACTTTGTGCTATTTCACTGTGTTATGCTAGATAATTGCTCTAATAACAAACCAAGGAAAAGCTTTTGAACATTTTAGGAAGTAATTTTTTCCCTTATGAAAATTCAGCGAACACTGACAGAGATCTGGGGAATAGCTACGGAAAGTCAAAGAAAGAGAGTGAGAGAAAGGGAAAAAGGACTGTACTGACTTTTATTGATGGTATTTCTGCACTTACATGTAAACCACATGCCAAAAATTTAATTGCAATCCAACTGAATATTTATATAGCACTTTTATCATTTTCAAAGCTTTTTAATGAGTATTGTTTAAGTGAACCTCACAGTATCCTGTGATTAGAGCCACAAGGTTATTGTCCCTCTACTGCTGCTGGCGAAGTTGAGACCAAGTCTTGTTTGAATGGCAAAATGGTTGCAAAGCAAAGATAGGAATCAGAGAGGTCCTCGCATTGCTAAACTTCACCACTTGCCATATATTACGGGCAAGATTGTTCGAAGTGCCTCAGTAATTGTCTAACTCTGCTTCCGCTCCTGGCAGAATGAGTTTTAGCAGAGTAGCGCAGGAGAAAACAATTAGAACATGTTTAGTACTTTCAATAAACTCCCCCTCTGTGTTTGCGTACTGCCAAGATGCCTTTAAGAATTTAGTGTGGTCAAGGGGATAGGAAGATAAATAATATAAACTGAGGAAAGGAGGCTTCGGGCTGATTTACTGAAGCCACTTAGCTGAATTCTTTCCACTCATAATCCGAAAGAGGTGGAGCTTTTTGCCTGCAATGTCTCTAAGTTTCCCGTCTTACAGAAGAAGCTCCAAGTGCACTCAGTGCTCAAAATTAATTCTGGGATGGAGGTGTCTGAGGTAAGAGGCAAATGTTGACGAGGGTGCAGGACACATGATGTCTGTGCCTGGCCTGCCATTAGGTGCTGGGTGTGTTGGTGTCCGCTTTCTCCTGTGACCTGGAGCTTCAGTTTCCGTGTTTCACGAAGGAGGAACGATGGCACTTACCTCCTTTGCAGAGTGCTTTTAGATCTCGTCTTGAAAAACACTATGTAAGAGCTGGGTTCAGAGCTCTTGTCTCCTCCCAGAACTATCCTCTGCTCTTGTCTTAAAGCAGGATTTTTGCTTATTTATTGTCTTTCGTTTTTCAAACCATCTTGATATTTGTGGTGGGAGGGGAAAGGAAATACGAAAGTAATCTTCTGCTGAATTTTACTTAACTTGACCTCTGTATTTGCTGCAGATGGCCCAGCTGAGATACCTCCTCTGTTGTGGTCCATGCTAATTGCATAGCCTTAGGTGTGGCCTGTCTAGATGCTGGATTTCCCTGTGAGCCATGGTGGAGTCACCCTTCCACTGAGCCAATCCTGCTGAATCCCAAACACCAGCACAGCTATTGCTTCTGCTGATCACATCACGACTGCTTTCCCCAGGGCTTTGTTGATGCCTCTCTGTGTTGGCCTTGAGTTTTCCTTAGTACAGCAGCTGCTAGATTACACAGACTTGGTCCTGGTCTGGTAGAAGAAAGAGGGAGAGGTAATAAAAGTCATGTGTGTCTTCTCCTTTTTTTCCCCTCCTTTCTGGGAAGCTGTTTGGACGTTGCAGGATACATGGTAGGAGATGCACATGCTGAATCCATGCGCAAACGGGACACGGCAGGCTTTCAGCCACTTTTCTCTTCTGCAAATTCCTCACTGTGCAACCTCTGCCTGAGCAGCTGACAATCCTTTGATGACAGCCCCAGAGAGTTAATGAACTAAAAGGGCTATGGGTTATCTATTCCCAGAGATTGGGGAGCGTGAATTAAATGGTCTTTTGGAAGATGGGAAATAATTATTCTTCTGCTTCAAAGCCGTGTCCAATTGAATGATGTCGCCAGTACGAATCAGCAATCACAATCACTGATGAAGACCCATTAAACAGATTGGGCTGAGTAATGCACAGGAAAAAATGTCAGGAGCATCTTTAATTCTGAGTCTCTCAACCCTACAGTGGTCCTTTTTTCTGGTTGGGGTTTTTTTGGGGGTTTTTTGTTTGTTTGTTTGTTTGTTTTTTTGTTTTACAGAAACTCTTTAAGTGCCTAGAGCTTTCCTATCTCAGCACGTTAAAGCTGGAAATAGCAAGGAATGCATTTCTGCACCATCCCTGATGGAAAGGCAAGGACTTGAGTAGCTAAGTTTCCTGAGTATTGTCTGGGATATCTGAAGGGTATTGTTTAGGATATGTGAAGTAAAGAAACCTTTTGGGAAAAGGCTTGGGCAAGACCAGTTGGGAGTTCCTCCGCTCCCAGCTGTGGTATATTGTTCTGTACGGCACTTCCTTCTGGCAGAGGCCGGGGAAGGAGCAAGCTTCCCCAGGGCCAAGACTTTTGTACACTTCAAGAGAAGGGCGAGTGCTGAGTGATCCTTACTGAAAGAAAGACACATTCTTCTGTAGTTTAACTATTGCAAAAGTGACATAATGAAGTCAAACATTAGGGCATGATCATTAGGGGAATTCATTAGAGACGCTTGGCTGTACGATGAATTCAGTTGGAAGTTACGAACTATAACTCTTCAGTGTTATTGGAGGGAGGCAAATCTTATTACAGGGTAATGCTTTTTCACCATATGAGCTGTAACTTAGGGAAGTTGTACCAAAGGTAAACTTTGCCATTTTGCGCACGTGCCGGAGAAACGGGTCAGTAGGTTGGGCAACGGGTTAATCGACTGGGTAAAGTCCAGCATCTCCTCCAGAGGACAGTGAGTACACAAACAGTAAAAGGAGACTGAGAAAAGCCCATATTTAGGAATAAAGGAGTTGTCACTTGTGATCGGACCCAGGGTCTACCTAGTCCACTAGTGTGGCTCTTTCTAGTTAGTTGCTGTATTATCTGCCTCCCTGTTACACCTCATCTTAATCCCTAATAGGTCAAACCTGTTATATCGCAACATTCACAAAACAGATAGGGGAAGGGGCAGCGGCACAGTTTTGCAGAGATGTGGCGAAAGACAAATGTTGTCTTAGGGCTGTACTAAATAAAGTCCGGGACTATTTTTGAGGATGATGCTCTGGGGTTATGTGAAGATGCTGAGAAGGAGTGGTGGCAGCCCAGTCTGGAGCATCGTCAGCCTCTGAGACCCTCAGCGCCTCGCTGGGATTCAGCCGTCCAGATTTGGACAGCAACAGTGGAGGTGTCTTCATCTGGGCTGACTTCAGTGGCAATAGTGAAAAAGACGTTTCTGACACAATTTATCTTAGAGCTATCCAAAACGGGTCAGATGAAGTATGGTCTGGAAATGCCAGTTTCTTTCCATTTATGATAAAATGGAGTGGAGTTTACAGGCTCAGTTGTAGCAATCGAACAGTAGATGGAAGACATCTGACCTCTAATCTCAGAACAACGTTTCAATTTTCATTTTTCTTCCCTCGCCACAGATACCCGCAGATTTCCAGCTGTCACGGATCTGAAGAAAAGTTTGAAAATATGGCCTGAGTGGCATTTGCCTGATTCTGCAGCCTATCTGAAACGAAAGCTTCAACAAATGCAAACTGTTCCCCTCCCATTAAAGGTGAGATAACACAGATGTGTACATGGGAGGACCATGTAGGTTCTCCCTGGAACTTGGTTTTGCTTTACTTCAGCCTAGGAAGCAGGAGCAGTGAGGGGGACCTCCACATAGACTGATCAAACAGCATGTCCTTAATACCAGTGGTATATGGTCTGTGTACAGCGTGTATAGCCGTGTCATTTGCGTAAAAGCTAGTAAGTAGTTCGCTCAGCTGAAAGCTAGGGAGGGTTTACCCGAGTCTGGTAGTGCGACTCTGTTACTTTTCTGTTTACGGACAGGTTGCATGTGTTACTTTATGTCCTGGGTGTTAATGCATTAGGATTTGAAGCCTATTAGCCAAAATTTATTTAATCAAGAAACAAAATCCACTGATGACCCTCGTATCTGTGGATCAGCCTTTCGGATGTCCTACTCAGTGCGGTTTCTGAAGCGCCGCAGGGCGGGCTCAGCAGTAGATGCAATATAGCATCTTGCAATATAGCAAGAAAGGGCTTCAGAGCAGAAATGTTTATAACCTCTGAATGAAAAGTATTGGGAGAGCACAGAAATCATTTGGGGACTTTTATTCTGCATTGGCATACTCTGGTGCTGTTGATTGATATACCTGTTGGATCAAAGCTCCATTCTCCTCTATTGGATTTGGTATATATTGGTAGTCCTGGTGTCCTCCACCCGGATGTGGGCACGTTCCAGCTCAATAGCAAGGGCGTTTGTACAAGCAGGATGGCAAACAATGCCTGCTTGTTTTGACCGTAGGTTGTTAAAATGCTGCTTTAGAGGTTGTGTCATGATGTTGGAATGTGATTCAGTATGAAAGACACAGAAGTGTTGTAAAGGGGTATCGTGCAGGTCCCTGCTCAGCTGCACGAGGCTACGAGTGAAAGGCTGCAGGGCATTGCGCTCATGTTCCATGTGCACGCTGCAGAAACGCAGTTCTTTCAACCTCTCTTTGTAGGTTTTGTTTTCTAAAGTTCTTTAGCATTTCTTTTGCTCTCTTGTGGGGTTTATCCACTTTTCTCCGCCTTACCCTTGAAAAGCAGTATCTGAAAACTAGATGCTGCAGTTAGGTGAGAACTTACCTGTGCCAGAAAGAAATCATTCCGTGACCTCCATTGAGTACGATGCTCCTGGTAATATGCTGTGAGATTGGTTTTACTATCGTAATCGGACAAAAGCCAGAGGATTAAAGGGAGGAAAAAATAAATTACCTGGAAAAAGGTCTCTTGAGGGCAGTTAAATCCAAAGGGACCTCTTCTGCCTCTGAAAACTGAAATTACAATTACTGCAGGTTGGAAGAGCATTCTGCAGTAGAAGCGTTGCATGCTTGTCCTGACCTTTAAGTCTTTCCTAGACATTGCCCGACACGGTTGGGTCAGGACACCGGGCTGAACTGTGGCCTCCCCAGAAGTGACTCTCCATACGACCTGAGAAATAAAGGAGGCAGAGACACTAAAGAACAAGTGCCTTGTCCCGCTGCTGGCATGCTGGGCAGCAGCTCTGTCTTGTGGCCTTCCTACAAGGAGGAACAATTGAGGGCTTGAACAAATTTGTCCACCAGTCATACTGGACAGCTGTGTGGAGCTGGGCTAACATTCAGTGGGGTTAATAGAATGCATTCGTGAGCGTGGATGGATGGGAAATTTGGAGATGCTGGAAAATTGTCTTGTGCCAGACTGGAGCGAAAATCCTGAAAAATGTCATGTGCTGACAGACTAAATGGAAAAAAATGTTAAGTTTTGCTCAGTTGAAGTGTTTTGTTTTGTCATCTCTATGAAAAGCTGAGAAAAAGAAAAAATCAAAATGAAACATTTCAAAATTTGCTTAAACTGCACAGAAAGCCCTTTTGAACAAAAAGTGAATGTCTTCAGTGACTGCTCAAGCAGCATGTTTTGATTATTTCAGATTTTTTCCCCCAGTTTTTTTTTTTTCTTTTCTTTTCTCTTGGGTCTGGAAATTTAGTGACACCAAACCATTCCTAGAAAAAAGGATTTGGTTTGGATGAATCCAAGTTTTTCAACAACAACATATTTTGTGAGAAAATTCCCTGCTGCTTCTGCTCATCAATAAAGTTGATGAGTTTAACCAGTCTCATGGCTGGCTAGGGAAAAAAAGATCCCCCAGTTAGAGAAGTGGATAAATAACTGGGCACAAAGTCCTTCTCTGTTGACTCAGTTTACTTTGTGGACCCGGGCACGATTGTCATAATAAATTAAAGCATGAACATTCCCATTTGTCACTTCACCACTTCCTTTTGCTGCCTTCCAACATGTGGTAAAACCATTAGTTTTAACAGAGAGAGAAAAGACCAGATGAGGGGAGGAGAATAATGCTAGAATTAAGGGGAGAGAGGAGAAAGGGGAAGACTTGGAGTGCGGAGTGAAGGCATCACTGAAGTAGACACAGCACCAGTTGCATGTTTACGGGGGCAAAGTCATTGGGGTTTATCATCTCTCTCTGGAGGAAAAAAGGAGACAGTGGTTCTTTTGGGAGGCGTTAATAACCTCCCTCCAAATTCTTAGGATGGCCCAAAATCTAAGGGTAGAGAAAGGCTCCTCTCAGTCACGCCCTGTCCCAGTATTTTAATTAGTTATGTACTGAACTGTTCACACGTAAGATGTTCTTTGCTGTCTCTTCAGTTCTGCACAGCTTCTCTTCATTGCTCCTTGCCATCATCTGTGGTAATTTCCTAAAGCTAAAGGAGGATGTGTTCAGATCAGGCCCCTTGTTGACAAGGTGTGAACAGATTAATGGCCATCCCATCCCACCTGGCTTCACAGGAATAGACTCAGCCCAAGCGGGCTTTCTGGGAATCCCCCACCGAACTTGAGCCCCTGCAGAAACAGAGGTTTTCAGCTTTGAATAAGAGCAGAGGTCAAATTCAGAAATAGAGAAGGGGGCGGGGGGTGTATGTATGTGTGGTGCGAAGCTCAGAAGAATGTAAGTTGGGGATTTGAAAGCATCGCGCTCCTGAATTATGATTATTTATTGTCATGATAGTGCCTAGAGGCCCCAGCCTCATTGTGCTAAGGACTCCACAGACATATAATGAAGAGACAGTCCCTGCCTTGAAGATGAATGAGGAAAACCTCCCTAAAGGGGGCTGGGAACAGGTGTGGCATATATCCATCAAGCTGATGGAGCGTGTTTACGAGGTGTGTATGTAAGAGAGACAGCAAGAGAAGGAGAAAGTTGGATGTCAATTTTCATCTCCCTGGCTCTAAAGAAGGGGTTTTACTTTTTTTTTTTTTAATTATTTTTATTCTCACCTTTCTTCTCCGGTAATAATTATCCACAGGTAAGATAAGAATTAACAGAAATTTTTAGTGATTTTGCTAAAAATCTGGTTTCTGAAAGATGCGATTCAGTAATTCACTCTGTATCTTTAAGCAGGTCACTTCTGCTTAGACTTCTTTTAAGGTTAATTTGGTATTAGCCCCCATAATGTCTCTTTAAAAATCTAGCTTTTTTTATCTTTTAGTGCTTCAGTTTTATTAAGTCTAAGTGAATAAGAAAGCAGATGAATAAAGAAATAAGTTTTTGCATGACCAGCAGATTTCACGAAGCTTGGTTTCCCCAAGCTTCCCTTGTATCTTGTGTCTAACAACTCAGACGGCTCGTGACATCTCCGTCCTTGCTGTGTCCCCCACCACGCTGGTGCCGGGCAAGGCGTAAAATGTACGTTTGGAGCTTTTGGGTAGGGACCCACTGCTGCTGCTCGTGACAGGGAAGCCGCTGAGTTCCTACTGCCTTTCCTTCATTTGGGAGAGTCATTTGAAACCTCTGCCCCTCTGCCTGATTTGTCCAAGATTGGACCATGGGCCCAAAAGTTACGTGATCAAGAGGGAAATCAGCAGGCGTACTGGCAACACAATCACAGAAGATGTGATTTTTGGGGGGAGTCAGGCGAGCGCTGGTGATCACTAACTTAGCCACCTCCTGGAAACCTAGGGGTAAAAATTGCTAAATGTTGAGGAATGCTGTGCTTGTTGAGAGTTAATGAAATAACTGCTCTGAAGCTCATAAAAGAGAGGGGAACAGAACATTCTGCGCGTCAGCGGGACATGGTGGTTCTTCAGTACTTTAGGGGAAGAAAGGAGCAGGAGAGAGATGTATAAATTCTTTTCTTTTAGTTCTTAGAACAATCACCAACAAGAAGAAACTTAGCTATTCTTAGTTGCATCTAGGGGCTATGCATAATCTTTCCTGCTGAATTATGGAATATGATAGCTTTTATTAAATCCATTACAATTACAGCCTCTCTGCTGCACAGGTTTAGAATATGGAATAAGTAGGGTGCATAATTTCAAATAAATATTTAAGATTTTGATGCGTGATACAGTTTTAGACTCTTAGAAGATAGAATTATATTTAGTTAGGGCTGTTTTCTTTTAATTCACACAAACTTTCCTATCCAGCTACTTTGTAGTGCTGGATACCTTTTGAAAAAAAATCTTCATACTGGGGAAAAGATGGTGGTTGCTGCAGCGATGCCCAAGATTTTGTCTGTATTGGTGACTTGGGTCTTCCCTAAAGTAGCTGGGAATATAAAGTCAAAAAGAATTTTTTTTTGAAAGTTGGAACTAATCTTAGGATGCATGCAACTGGAAAAAATATTGATTAAAATTTTGACAAAAAATTAGGAACTACAAAATTTGGACAAATTCTGTGGAACAAAGAAGTAGCAAGTGTATATTATTCCAGAATTTGGATTGTGTCTCTTTGCAGGGGGCACAGGAGTAAGAGGAGAAGGGGCGATTTGAACGTGGCTGTTGCCCTGGGTCTCCGGCTGGCTGGCAGCGGCTGTTGGGTTCTTCCGTGCCCTGCGGTGCTGCCAGCGGCAGAGTCACCGAGGTGAGTGTACAAGGGGTGCCTGAACACGGGCAAGTGGAAGCTCCTTCCCTCGGCCTCGCTGCATCCCTGCCTGGGCAGGTACTGTCTACAACCATGTAAGAGAGATGATGCCCTCTAAGCAGCACTGGTCTGAGCCTGTCCATGTGTTGCTAGGAACTTTTTGCTGGTAGCCTTGGCTGCTCAAGCTGGCAGCTCTTTGCTGGCTGCTCAAGAGCTCCTGAGTAATCTAGTTTCAGTCTCTCACTGAAACTTATTCACTAAAGAAGTAATGTGGGAGTGCCATTGGCATGAGAGGTTAGAAGCATGCTGTTCCCCGCTTTGTGGTAGTTGCTTCACAAAACCGACTAGTAATAGGAGTATCTGATCCCCAAAGTAGCGAGAACAACAAGGACAGTGCCAGAAACTGCCAGAGGAAACAGGCAGGGGTAGCTCAACGTTTCCCTTGCAGGTTGCCCAGACAATTGACACTGGAGCTCTTGAAGAGCAGCTAACCCCATTGCCTCTTTGTTGAAGCAAGGATGGAAATTTCTGAGCGTGAGAGCGAGAGGGGAAACCCCCTCTGTATGATTCTGTATTCTTCCTTTGTCTTCCCCACACCTGCTCCCTTTCCTCTTCCGCTCTCCCCACCCACCCTTCAAGAAGATGCTCTAGGTGTTGGCTTTGACTTGGCTGCCAATACTCTGCGGAGATGTGTTAATGATGACTGGCAGGTTTTAAAAGCACCGTTTCAACACCTTGCTGTCACCACACCTCATACTTCAGCAGCTTAGCACATGTTCCAAGGTGTTTAAAGAGCTTCCCGTGCAGCCCTTTTCCAGGCACTAACCTCTTGCCAGGAGCAGTAGCAGCTCCTGACCGCACTTTTCTGGCTGCGACCTTGTTAGTATTTGCCTACGACATGTAAATGAGCAGCGCGGTCGTTAGCTAGCGAAATGTGTAATGTTTTCCATTGTGTGGAAGGCTCAGAGCTGACAAGACCGGAGCCTGTGTTCCAAAGTCTAAAGCAGTTGGCAGGTTTCTCAGTACCAGGTTTTTATGCCCCCAAGTGGGTTATGGAGCGGAAAAGGGGGTGGAGAGGAAAGGAGAGGGAGGAATGTGTGTGGATGTGTAGTGGGGGGAGAGTTAGCGGGAGAGAAGGGCCATTTGCAAGCCACCAGCTTTGAATGTAACTCGCATGGGCCTTGTGGTGGTGCTGAAGGGCCTGTTGTACTCGTTTGATTGACTCGCGGCTTAATGCTGCTTGCCACTTACCAGCACTTGTCTTTGCTCATTAGCAGGGGGATTGTGGGCAAATATTTAGATATTCAAGAGAGGAAATGTTAATCTTTGCAGTGTTCACTGAGTATTTAAATGAAGCAGCAGGCAGTTTTGCTCTGTGTTTGACCTAGACTTACAGTGCTGAGGAAATGCTTGAGTCTTGGGATGAATTTATAGTCTAGCGCCGCCCTACTATTGGGGTTCAAGTCACGCGGTGAAATTCAGACCTTTTCAGAAAAGGCAGTGCAGTCGGTCTACACAAGGCCTGCTAAATATAAATGGCACAGAAGCTTTGATCCGGCCAGGTTTAGGCACAGAGAAGTGCAACCCGCACGAAGCTAGAATGATATTGGCTGTGTTGTAGACCCTCTGCTCTGTAGGTAGGACATGGCCTCACAGTGAAGGCTGAAGATAACGATGGCTAGTGATTGCTGGTAGACTGGGCACTCAGGGTGCTCCTTTTGACAGAAGATGAGAAAAATACAGACACTCTCTTAAGGTTTGGACAGGCAAATCTCCCAAATCAAAGTACGAATTAGGAAAACTTTGTGTGTTTGGAGATGAACGTGGTATTTGTGCTGGTGTCCTGATGTCTCTCATATTGACCTGGTGGATGATGGCTAGACTAGCTGTCTCCTTGGAGTATGGAATGGTCTCAGGTGGGGTTAGTCTGCTCTGACGAACTTGAAGCAGGTGGTGAGAAGTGTCTTGCATCACACGTTATTACCCAGAACTTTTCTCTAAATTTACTTAATTTGAGTTTAAGTCCCTTTTCATCGCTACCTTCTGGAATTATTCTAGATAACAAACATGGAAGCAGGAAAATCTAATTTGAGAATGTTGCAACTTTGTAGGAAATGAATATTGAATTAGCAATTCCTGCTATCTGCACTTGAATCTTGATTATTTTGTATCAGAATCAGATCAGGAATGTTCTGTGTAGGATGTGTATCCTGTTTGAATTTGGGATATTTAATATCTACAATAGTTCCTTAGAGAAAAACTCTAGACTAGGAATTACTTACGGGAGTAATATCATCGGATAAGGT